>NC_056725.1:92014826-92112326 GCF_019279795.1 Protopterus annectens
CAAATAGTTAAGTCCAGTAAACCAGCACAGAAGAAGGATTAAGGTGGTAGGTGGGGAGCATAAACTGAGTGGCCCCACCAAAATAGTTCAAACTGGGCCCCAGAACTGATAAGGCTGGTCTTGCCTAAATACTTTATCTTTTTTATGCCCCCATAAATATGGGTATTGCTGGACTAATTCATGTTAAGTCTATACTTTATTGCTATAGCCTTTGCATAACTTTTTTTATATCCTGAAAATACTGGACACTATGTTATAATAGAGAAGAAGACCAGAAAGTAAAAATCTCTCCAACTAATGAAACAGCCAGTGCACAAACCAAAACCAAAAACGAACAAGAAACACCAGCCGTACCACAGCAGCAAAATTTTATTTATTTTATTTTTATTTATTGTATTTTATTTTTTATTTTATTTTACATGTGTTAACTGGGCTAGTCTAACTGGATATATTTCCATTTTCAGTAGAGGCCCGGGGAGAAAAGCTCCAGTAGTAGCAAATAGAAATTAAAATCAATGTTGTTACATAGTAAATGAAAGGATTACAATAAAAAAATACAAGTAATAAAATAAAAAGGTATTTACACTAGAAAAAGTGACATAAAGTATAAAATAAATGATTATATAGTATGATTCATGAGGAATTTCAGTACATCAAACAGGATAGAATACACACAGTATGTTGATTTGAGTTCACCAGTTACAGTCCTGCTTCCAAGGAGTAAGCAGTAAAGTTTTGGCAAATATAGTGGGAAGAGGAAATATCAGTACTGAAAGCAGAAGATTAGTCAGGGTTGCTGCAGGGGCATAACCAGTGTGTTTTGAGGTGTCTTTTGAGGTTTTGTTTAAAGAGAGGCAAGGAAGAAAGTAAAGTTAGTTCATTGGGCAGTAGATTCCAGTTTTTTCCCGCTGTGTTAGAAAACAGGGAATCTCCAGCCAAGTTGTTAGACTTGCTTATGCTAGCAAGATGTTTGCTAAAAGAGCATAGTGAATTTAGATTTTTGTAGGGGATTATGAGATTGGAGAGTATAGGAGTGCTGTTAGCTTGGTAAAATATCTTGTGGGCAGTGGTGAGTTGGGAGAATATCAGATGGTTTTGAAGTTCAAGCCAGCCTAGCTGCAGTAGATTCAGACAGTGGTGAGTTCTAAAGGGATTGCCAGTGGCAAATCTGGCGATGTTATTATAGGAATTTGCTAGTCTGATAAGATTATTTTTCTTTAGGTTAGTATATATGGGTGAGGCGTACAGAAGAGTTGAGATTAAATGGGAGTGGGCAAGCTTGGTTCTGGCTATTGGAGTTAGGAAAGGTTTGATTCTATACAAGGAGCCTATTTTTCTGTTGACAGTTTTTATGGTGTTATTTATATGGCTATCAAAATTAAGGTTATTGTCAATAGTAATTCCTAACAATTTAGTGGTAGAGTCGGGGGATATCATAGTGCCATTATTGGAAATGACTGAGAAATCTACGGGGGAGGACTTACTGGTGGGTGTAAAGAGAAGGAGCTTAGGTTTTTTTAGGCAACGTTTCGAGAACCATGTTTCTACTATGTTAAATACATTCTGAGTTAGAGAATTTAGTTCTGATGGGGAGTTTGCTGAGCATATTAGCGTAGAATCATCTGCATATTGAATGCAGGTGGCTTGAGGAATTGCTACATGGAGGTCGTTGATAAATAGTGAAAAAAGAAGTGGTCCTAGAATATTGCCCTGAGGGACTCCAAGGGTGACTGGCAGAAGGGATGATATACTATTTTCCCACAGAACTGCCTGTTGCCTACTGCTAAGGTAGGACCTGAACCATTGAACAGCCTGAGAGTCAAGGGAAAGGGATTCAAGGATGTTGATAAGAAGGGCGTGGTTTACCCTGTCAAAAGCTTTTGAGAGGTCATTAAAGAGTATAGATGAGAGGTTGTTTTTATTGCGATTTCTACTGATGGCATCTGTAAAGGATAATAGGGCAGTTGTGGTACTATGTGATGGCCTAAAGCCATGCTGGCAGTTTGCTATTATGTTATGTTGAGATAAATGGTTTAATAGTTGTTGGTGAATGCATTTTTCAATATTTTTTGCCAAGGGTGATAAAAGAGACGAGTAATCATTTGAGTTACCACGTTTGTGTAGGGGGATAATATGGGAGATTTTCTAGATGTCTGGAATGGTTCCCTCCTTAATGGTTCTATTTATGAGGATGGATATAGGCTAGGCAATTACTTTGGCTGCTTTTTGCAGGTATTCAGACAGTAGCTGGTCAGCAGAAGGAGTACAAGGCTTAAGTTTTTGGATGAATTTGTAGATGAGAGTGGTAGAGATGGGTTGCAGATGGAATGTTGGTAGAGTGCTAGGTATGGTGGTGGGAAGGCTTGAGTTGTCTGGGATTAGTTGACTGGCTAGCGATTGTATGGTCTCTGTGAAGAAAGTATTGAAGGCATTGGCAGTTCGATGGGGGGTATTTAGATCGGCCTCTAGTGGGGTAGGTGTACGAGAGTGCCCTGGGAAAAGGAGTTTATTGATACTAGACCAGAACTTCTGGGGATTGTTTTGGTGAGTTTGCTGTAGTTTACAGTAGTAGTTCTTTTTGTCTGTAAGTATTGCCTTTTTTGTACTATTTTTCAACTGCCTAAAATTTTGTTACTCAGAGATACTTTTGGTAGCACTCCACTTAGCCCAAGACCTGTTCCTAAGCAAGATTTTCTGTCTGGTTTCTTTAGAAAGCCAGGGGGCTGGTTTGGACTTCATTCTGATAGACCTTTAGGTGCATGCTTATCAAGGATTGCTAAGAATTTAGAGTTAAGATACTTAACAGCCTCTTCAAGTGATAGAGTTTTTAAAGGGCTCCAGCACAGGCACTCAGTTCATTTTGGAATAATACTGGGTTAAAGTGTTTGTTGGTACATGCAATCCTATATGTGGGGGGGTTTGAAATTTTTTTTGCCTTATAATGTAGGTCAAAGTATGATCACTTACATCGTCTGGCAGAGTTCCTACCTTATAAGCTTGTTTCTGTCTATTTATAAGTATCCAGTCTAAGGTGCTCTCCTTTTGTTTGGTTTGTTGATTCTGGTTGTGGAGGTGATAGTTTGACTAAAGCCATGAAGGTTGATATGGGAGGTAGGATTATCAGCGTTGACACCTTTCCAGTCAGTATTAAAATCACCTAGTATTATTGTTTCTTGTGGGTAAGTTGAGGACACCCAGCTTAGAATATCCTCTATTGTACTGATATTATTACTGGGAGGTAGGTAGATACAGATGATATATAAAGATTTGTTAGGGTTGATTTGAAATCTGGAGATAAGGACTTCTGCCTTACTATCCTGAGGTGGGTTGTATGGTAAGGAGGAGATATGAAGTCCATCTTTGAATAGAACTGCTACTCCCCCACCCTTACGTTTTATCTGGTCTTGTCTCAATATATTATATCCTTGGGGAATGATTTCATTGTCTTTAGTCCCTGGTTTTAACCAAGTTTCTGTCAGGCAGAAGATGCCAAAAGAGTGAATATCTAGAAGGGCATGGAGATGGGCTACTTTGTTACTAATACTGCAGATATTAAGATGTCCTATTAGGAAAGAGTTAGGGAGTTTAGGGTGGGTTACTAGGGTAGCGGGATTGGTAGGGCCAAGGTTAGGGTGGATGTCACAGTCTTTTAAGGAGGGATTATCTAGTTTTAATGCAGGGTTATATATAAAGTTAGTTTGATATTTCACTTTCTTTACTGTGAGTTTATTGTATTTAATGTGGGAGAGTCTATGGTATTTAGCTAGTAGATAGCTGGGAATGGAAGTGATATTAGTCTGACTATTGGAGTGTATAGGAGTGTGTATTGCTGTTTGTTTTGGAGAGTAGTTAAAATGGTAATAATACAGTTTTTCAAAGGCGGTGAGGAGGTAGGCAGAGGTGAGGACAGTTGAAAGTATAGCTATGAGTATTAACTTGGTTATATTAGTTTTGACTGCTGTAGGCATATTGTTGAGATTACTCATAAAAAATTTAAGGAGGTGGGTCTGAAATTAAGAAAAAAAAAGGAGGTATTGGATAAGGAGAGAATAGAGAGGCGGGAACTAATACCTATTCGATAAAAGAAAAGGGATATGGTAAATTACTCTAAGGAGTGGCTCATTGTAACTGATAGATAAAAGTAGGGATGTGGCTAATTTATGTATACTGGTTGGTGTATGGGATTGGTAGGATGGGAGAGAGGGTGTAATTAAGGAAGTATAAGTTTAGGACCACTGGGGGTGTGTGGGAATTGGGGGTAGGGTATGGGGAGCGGAGTGAGCCCGCAGGGCGAATGGAGCGGGTAGAGTTACTTCATGGTTGCCTATCAAGAGACTATCAGCTTTGATTGATATGCTGCAGGTATTTGTTAAGGTTAGTGGCACTTTCTGGCCAGTATTTTTATAAAAAATGCAAGGTGGGTCCACTTCTCATTCTAGTTTTCAGAGGAAAAAAGGCACTTATTTGTAGGCAGTTTCCTGTACACAGTACTGTGCTGAAAGCTACAAATTGTATTAGATTAGCTTAACTAGCTGTAAGCCTCTTTGCCTTTATATCAGAAGGGAGTTACTTCTTGTCACCTTTTTGGGGAGTTACTGTGTGGTCTGCATATCCTCCCCGTGGTTGGATGGGCATTCGAAAGACATGCGTAAATGGGAGTGCCTTCATTGAAGGTTGGACGTCGAGCTGGCACATTGGCGTTTGTGAAAATCTACTGCCAATCATTAGCGGACCGGAGTTCTGCTGTGGCAACCCCTAACTGGGAAAAGCCGAAAGACAAACAACAACTTATGTATTCTACTCAGACTAGCTTCGCTGGGAATTTGGTTCTAACAGCTGAGATTGGTGAAACCAAAGGAGAGTGTATATCCTAGGTTCTGGTGAGTTATATTAGCCTGACTAGCTGTATGTCTTCCTACATTCTTGCCACCTTTATTTGTTTTGGGGAGATGATAAATTATTCAATTCAGACTAGGATCACTGAAATTAGTTTTAACAGCGGAGATTTGAGGGACCATAGGAGCTTATATGTTCAAGGTTCTGCTGCCATCTAGTGGCCATAATTGGGAACTACACTGATTCACCCTAGTTAGGAATTAAGTGTGGATATAAATAAGAAAAAAATGAGGTGAAACAGCCTGGGGGAAATACCATGGGTGTGCTGGCCCTTAACAATGGGCTTAAAAAAGACATTCACTGAGAAATACACCAAAATCACTTAATTGCAGGCTATCACCTACACTGTGAGCTTGAAGGAAGCACGTCTTGTTAGTCCAAGTATGGGCTGCAGATTGGTTTTCCTTGGGTGCAGTTGTTGGTCCTTAAGTTTCTAGATATCAGGAGGGGAGACAGTCCGGGTCACAGCACAAGGCTTTCAGGCTGGAAGAGAGACAAAGAGAGAGAAAAAAAAAACAGTACAAAGGCTGCTTAATTAAAATGTTCACTGGACTGGGAAAGAAAGTTGGTGGGGTGGGGTGCAAGTAAGTGGTTGTGTGATGTGTGAGAAGCAGTACAAAAAAAAAAACAGGTTTATAACTGTTAACCTCAAGAAACCCCGACTGTTTGCTTCATACAGTATGATATGCCTTCAATAAGCATGTGTAAAGGTGTCCACTAACAGAAAAAAAGTCACCTTACAATATTTCTACTAAGAAACATTTAAAAAACATGTTATTGGTTGAGAACTAGGACAGTATCAATCATCTTCCAATATTCTTGCTTGATAACTGCTTTAAGGGCCCGTTTTAGGTGAGCTTAAGACAGAAAATCACTAACCAATGTTCTCAGTTGAAAAAAGCATGTAGTAGGTGAGAAAACAAAAATTAGCACAGAAATTTTAAGCTTATACCTTAACTACAGCAACTCATTGAGTATACTCTATATTATCACTTACTGTGTTCTAAAAATGCTAATACCCCAGTACATGTGCTTCTGTGGTAAACATTTAACTATTGTTTTCTAATGAGAAAACATGTAGGCTATAATATGAAGCTAAGGCTTTTCAGCTTAGCAGAGAAATGTCATCGAGGTCAGTAAAAAAAACTGAAATACCAGCGTTAGTTACAATTTAGCAAGTATTAGTATTACTTGAAAGAAACAAGCTAACTTCCACAGAGCAAAGATGCTGAAAGGTCTGTGCTTGACTGTTTAGTTACTATTTCTGTTGAGGCATGGATGTAAAGTATAATCTAGCGTTGCAAAAAATAAAAGGAATACATATTCCAGCGTTGTTTAAAAGAGAAAGCTAGCTTTTGCAGCGCAGTGACGCTCAGAGCTCCATGCCTGACTATGTAGCTTCTATTCCTGATGAAGCGTGGATTTAAAGCATGTATTAGTATCACTAAAAAAAGATTTTAGTGTCGCTTAAAATAAAACAAAAAAAGGAAAGGCCAGCTTTTGCAGCGCGATAATGCCAAAAGCTCTGTACCTGTGTATATAGCTTCTACTCTTGCTTCTACTCTATTTATTATTATTAATATTGTAAGTGCTTTCAAGGATTCAACCTCTTCATCAGAGTGATGAAGGTTGAGTGAAGAGGTTGAATCCTTGAAAGCGCTTACAATATTAATAAAATTTTGCTACTATGTTATAATATCCCACAACATTCTAATGTCAGACTTGGGAAAAAAAGTTAGTTTTTTCTTGGCTACCACACCAGTTATAACCCTGAATCTGTAAATCCTTTATCTTTTTAGCTAAAAGGTTCCAAGTATATAGCAAATAAGAAAGAGGAAAAAAGACACCTTGCATGGTTGCTCTATTCAGACTCAAAGTATCTGAAAATACTCCACCTACCTTTTTTTCTTTACCGCTAATCTATCATGTATTTTCCTTATTAAATTATACTATTTAGGAGTACAAATGTCAACACTATCCTATTCATGAATTCCCAGCAAAACCTACCACATGCTTTTTCTGCATCTAAACTAATGAACAATAATGGAGTATTTTATATTCTAATTATCTCTGAATTATTGTCATTCTAGTAATATTATCAAATGTTTATCTCTCTTTCATATAACCACATTGATCCATATCTATAAGCTCTGGTAATAGTTTTGCCAGTCTTTTAGCTAATATAGACATAAATACTTCATAATAATAATTTAGAATTACAATTTCTGAATATGAGGTAGGGTCTGCAGCATCCTTGCCCTCCTTACGTAATATTACTACCACAACCTTCTTCCACAATGCAGGTATTCCACCCCCTTTCAAAACATTATAAAACAGTGCCTTCCAAATCTTCATCACTCTCCTTCTAACTTCCAAATTTCTATGGAAATTCCATCCATTCTTGGAGATTTCCCTGTTGCTTGGTATTACATTACATTTTTTTGTCCTTTATCTGTCTTGACTGAATTGTTGAGCTCCACCAAAGTCTGTTATTACATTATATTACATGTGCTTGACAACAGAAAGAGACAATTTTCCCATCTAGTCTATCCGTTAGGTGAATTTAACATTTTAGTTCCATACCATCCTATCTTTCTCAATAGGTTAGGTTTGCAGAAACAACAGGCAGATACTGATCAACACTATATTAGTGACTGGAGTTGGTCAATATGTGCACTTTCATTTAGCTCCTCAAATGAATGAACTCCTATTATCTTCAATAATTCTTAGCTCTTACTGTGTCAAAATAGCCCCACTAATAGAGGGTTTAGGGACCAAAAACAGGGATCTAGAACAACGATGATCACGCCATCAGAAAGCTTTTGTCCCAATCACTTGTCAAACAGCTATGTGATGGAAGAATAAATGGGCAGATCTATCAGCTGTGGGAAAGCAGATAGTCAGCATGTACAGATCAGAAAAAGATATACAAAAAATCTATACTGTTTCCAGAGGTATTCAGCACATATTATGAAGTGGTCTTAGAACAACTGTCATGGAGCCAGAAATCTTTGGAAATAGATAATGATTGTAATAGACATTCTGGTATTGTTATTGTGCTAGACCACACAACCATATATTGTAACCCTATGAAGACTTAAGTGGCACCTTCACATATGCTGTGTTTTTTCTGCTGGGTGAATACCATGGTAATTTCTGTATTGAAGTTGTTTATAGAGCACTGTAAACCATTTTGGTACCACTTAGCTATCTTCAAAAGTTAGGACCTAAACCTAAGATTGGTTATAGGAAGGACACCTCCCTTACGCAGTTACCTGAAAGGGGCACTCGTGCCTTACCCAAGAAAAATAGAAAAGGCACATATAAGTGCGGTGCTTGCAGACAGTGCAAGTATGTCATTTGAAGTAATCATATTGTCATTGGGAATATAAAATGTAAAATTAAGGAATTTTTCAATTGCAATTCAAGTAACGTTGTTTATCCTGCTCTATGTAATCAATGTTCGGGTTTTTATCTGGGGAAGAGCACTAGGAAACTAAAGGAACGTATGTATGAACATTTTTTATAGACATTAAAAATAAAAATCTACTAATGCACTGTACAGGCACATTTCTTCACACTAGGATCATGATTTCAAGTTTTTTGTTTTAGACTGTATAAAGCTTGATTTACAAGGAAAAGTAACTGAAACACATATACATTTTAAAAGAGGTGTTATGGCAGATTAAGTTGAATGCAACAGTACTCCCAGGACTAAATGATAATTGCTCCCTAACCCCTGTTTTAAAGTTGAGGCATTATGATATTTAACTTGATGGAGGGCTTCTTTATTTTATTTATTTTTTCCTACTTTAACTCTTTGTAACACTTATTGTATCACAACGAGTGTGTTTTTTAAACGTGTTTTTAAAAATTGGATGCACAGTTGCACTTATGTTTTTAATTGTTAATTGAATTTGGTCAGGTGACCTATGATTAGTGTATATAAAAAGTAAGATAGGGAAGGGAAAATATGTTCTGATGAAGTTCCTATTTATTGAACTAAAGTGCTTAACTCATTTTGTCTATGGAATAAATTGTTTGTGGATCTACCATTCATTTTGCTCATGGAATAAACTGTTTGTGGACTATTGGCTTCCTTTCTTTGTGACAGGTTTGCAACAGTTTACAGAAGGAAATATTGCCAGGCTAGCTATCTGGAATTTTGTAAATAATTCTATGTCATTTGGGAATTCTGATATGATTTATACAGAACTGTATGTTATGCACTGAGCTTCAAGAATGTAACCACAGCATACCCTGCTGGAACACAGAAGATTAACTTGCAGAACTTAAGAATAGTTGAGGTTAAGTTACTTGATAGCTGGGCCATAAACAAAAGATGTTATCTCTCGGTTTCAGTTCAATAGCAGACAAAATGTCTAGAGCTACAAGTTTTACTATTGTATTGAAAGAAAAGTAATTACTATGTTTAAAATGTAAAGCGTTTTATTGCTTTATGACCTGTTTAGTCTGGGAACTGACGTCCGGTGACAAAGAGAGATGTCACTCAAGCTAACCCAGCAGTAAAATGTGATATTAATTTAAGAACTCTCTCAGAAAGAGAGAGAGAGAGAGACTGTGCATTTTGTATTTTGTCTTAGACCTAGCAAGAACATCCACTCATCATCATCATCTGCACTTGCCTGGCTCTGTAAGTAAGACTTAGGGCATAGCATCCCTCTTAGATATAGGCAGGAATATAGTAAAGATTAGTTTAGATGTTTTCTGTATTTATTTAAGACTGTCCTGCAATGTTGTTTTAAAATATTTCTTGTGATTTTGAACTCTGAAGTAACTGTGTTGATTGACTGAGTATTGTCTTGTTCTTTTATTATTTATTATTAAATATATTTACACTTGTCTTTGTGGCTGATATTTGTGAGACATATTTAAGCTCTTAGAGTACTTGCATATGTATTTGGTGACACTGTATAGGACACTCCTAAATAGCCTTGCAAGTCTTGGTCAAAACTACCATTTGGATGTATAGTAACATTCCATAGTAAGACTGGACACCCTTTGCTAAGGGCCTTAAAGTAGCTGATAAAGATCTGGCTGGTGGCAGTAATAACTACCTTATAGTCTGGGCAGAAAGGGGCATAGCTAGTAAACCTGTGCCAGCCTTACCCAGGTGTATGTGTATGTTTGTATATAAATCAAATCTCAACGTGTGTGTGTGTGTGTGTGTGTGTGTGTGTGTGTGTGTGTGTGTGTGTGTGTGTGTCAGCTACTTGGGCAGGGACATGAAGCACTGGTTGGACAGAGAGGGTGCTGGAGGTGTTGGTATGGCCACTTGGATGAGATCTCAACCCTATATCTGTGCCAGTGGGGAGTCTTATTGGGGATATGGAGAACAAGGGAGAAACCAGTCTCAGACTGACTGTGATCTCTGAGTGCTCTTAAGGGAAATTGTACTTTACTGTGTGTGTACTTGTAATCCTCCCATTGTGTACTTCCCTCACTGTTGCCAGTGGTAAGGACTGAGGCGTCACAGGTCTATAATTCCTAGGGTCAGCTGATGGACCCCTTTGTGCAAGGGGATTACTGTCGCTGTTCTCCACTCTGCTGGAAAAAAGCCAGTGCTCTGGCTGAGGTTAAAGAGAGTGCCAAGTGGTTCCAGTAGGTCTTGTTTTAAATGTTTAGTAAGTAGTCTGGGATGTTATCTGGTCCCATAGAGCCTGTGTTTTTGGCCTTGGAGAACGTGGATATGACCTGCTCTTTGTTGATACTAGGTAGAGGACTGGTGACAGGTTTGCTCTGGGATATGGTTGGTGGAGTCAGGAGGGTGAAGTTTGTACCATGTCTGCCAACTAGCAGGATGGCAGTTAACTCAGGTTCGGTATGGCAGGTACTGTCCATTATAAATTCAGCACCTAGTTGGGTGTTCCCTTTTAGATTTCGGATGTAGTTAAATAATGACTTATGATTATCCTTAACTCGTGATGCTAATTTAGCTTGATAACTAGTTTTAGAGGACTTTACAAGATATCTGATCTGCTTGTTCAAGCTGTGGAGGGCATTCTTCTTCTGCTAAGTAAGTTCACTCTTGTTCCTAGACATCAGTTTCTTCCTTTTATTATATAACCTATGTATACTTGAGGTCCACCAGGGTGGTCTGTTTTTTCAGGAGGACCTGGTTTTGATCTGGTCAGGTACAGCCGCGTCTATACAGTTATTTAGGTGGTTATACAGGGCATTTGCATACTTCTCTACATTGGAGTCATTGTTGACTGTGTTAGCAGGGGGTTTGAAACTTTTTATACCATCTCCTAGTAGGCTGTAGTTTGCTTTGGAGAAAATGTTCAGTTTATTAGCTCCTGTGGAGGCATCAGGTCTGATTGCATGGGAGCCTACAGGATTTGTTGCAAGGGGGTACAGACACAGAGCCCCCACAGCCCCCCATGCAGCCATTCCAGTGTTCCATTACTTGGCTATTTCTCTGTTCAAAACTGTTAGTGTGAATATGTTTTATGCATTACTTCTACAATTATTACTGATATTTGGATTTAATTTACAACTTTTATTTCACATTTTTTAACACAAAAACTGATGGACATTTGCTAAACAAAGCAATAATCTAACAATGAAAACAGACTTAGCATTAAAACTTCTCTACATTTGAAACTCACATTCACTGAAACAGCACTGAAACCCACATTCAAAGAAAATGCATCTGGCTAGTGGCAGGTTAAGTTTACCTTTGGGCTGTTTTCAAATCAAAGGCCCCTTGCACACATTTTAGGACCATGCAAAAGTTATTTGATTCACCTTCCTGATTGTATTAATTATAATATATAACTGAATTATATCCCTTGTATAATACAGCACCACTTGTTAGAGTGTGTTTTAAATGTATAGTTTTGAACATTTTTCCAGTAAGCAGTGAAACAAAACATATGAACCAGTAATGACAAACTGTCCAATTCAGAACATTTCAACCATAAAAGGCCACTCAAACTTCTATCATTACAATCCACCAATAACAGTCAATACACACAATCTCTGCAAAAGTAAAAGTCATCTGAATAATTCCACATTAAAGAAATTTGAACTAATGAAGAGGTTGTTGCTAGAAAACAACTTTATATTTGTGTTTCATCTACAAATTCAGTGCCTGCTGCCCTTAAAGAATAAATTGCCTATGTTACATTATAGGTTCATAGGTCGGTAGTAGGCTATCGGCCCAAGGGCCTAAGTAAGCCTAGCCAACAAGGTTCTCTGGCTTACGCCACCCAAGAAAGTTAATTTCCTGTGCCCCTGTCGAGCAGAGCCACAGAAGAGATCCTCGGGGGTGTATTTCCTATTTCCCATCCACTCATCAAGATTTTTCTTGAAGAGTGCTAATGAGGAACTTTGCTTGACATAGATGGGTAGCTTGTTCCAGATTATAGGAAGTCTCTGGGACAGGAATCTATCCCACCAGCATGCTCTGTTTATTGTGGTGACAAGGTTTAGGTCCCTACAGCATGTAGCTCAGAGAGATTGGGATTTCTTAAGGTGTAGCATGTCCAACAGCTCTGGGTTTAACATAGCTTTATATGTTAGGTAGAGATCTCCTTGAAGTAGGCGATATGCTACAGAGTAAAGCTGGAATTTTTTGAGATGGTCAGTGTAGGGCATCTGTTTGAGGACAGTAATCCTTTGTGAGGTACTTCTGTGGCCTTTCCAGCTGCTGCAGATGTCTTGTGAGGTACATTCCAAAAGGGGTGTTGTACTCTATAATGGGTCTAATGAGTGCTGAGTAGAGGGGAACAATTACCTCTTTTTTCCTGGATGAGAACCCTTTTGTGATGAGGTGCGCCTGAATACTGTGGCGATGTGATTATCAAAGGAGAGACTACTGTCCACTTGGGTCCCAAGCTCTCTTATTACACATTCAGCATTAAGTAGACTGCTGTTTATGTGGTAGTTCATGGGTACAGAGTTTTTACCAAAGGGGATGACAATGCACTTTTTGGCATTGAGCTTGAGGCCATGCCTCTGACACCAGGCATCTATTTAAAAAAAGGTAAGCTGGAATACTGCAACAGGGAATGAGTGGCAAGCTGAAAAACAGGTTCATAGTTACTAGGCATCTCATTCAAAGGAGGACATACTCAGGACTGCAGCACCCCCCCCAAAATACAAATATACATGTTATTGGAGTAGAACCTATAGCCCACTACATCAAGATGTAGGTATGTTTCCTGCTGCACTACTAACACTGCTTTATAATTCTATACCACAATAGTGATACCATTTGCTAAACAAAACAGTTGCACATTTAACTTCTCTTCCCTTGAAGCTCACAATTCCTTGAAAATGCACTTGAAAATAAATTCCATCTACTAACTCTAAGTAGGGCATTTCACTCTCTCTCTCACACACACGTACCTCAACCTCTTAGTGTAAGAAATCTGGACAAAGCCTAAAATAAATAGGAACAGATTATAAATAATGCTCTCATGAGCTTAGAAAATTGCTAGAATAACAGGATTTGTGTTGGTATGCATTTTTCTAAAGGATATGATGTCTAAAACTCAAATGTCTGTTATTATTTAGAAACTTCAATCCTTTTTAGGAGGAATATGGGACAAAAATCTGAACATTCTGCAAAAACCTGGACAGCTGAGGGGGCTATGCTACTTCTCTCTTATACATACACACAAGTATATACACACACACACACACACACACACACACACACACACACACACACACACACACACACACACACACACACACATAATACTTCTCAATTTCTTGGCATAAAAAAATCTGGACAAAGCCTGTTATAATGCTGGGGACAAAGGCCCAAAAAGTACAGTTGTGTACACTTACCATAAATGTAGATGTTCGAGTGTATTCACTGTTGCAGTCATTACATTTGGGTAATCTGCTGGCAGGTTGCCCTCAGTCGGCCTGATTAACAAAGTCTTGGGTCCACGTCGGTTGCTGTCTCTTCTTCCATGACGTCAGGGCGTCAGGGGTATAAAACATGCAGTTGACGCCATTACATCAATTTTTCTTGCCCCAGATGTCAGGTGCCCCCCAAATGGGGAGCAAATAAAATTAAAACACAAAAATATACCTCCATCCAAAAGCAAATACACCAAACAGGCTTTTAAGCATAGTAAAAGAAAGTAGAGGTATAGTCAGAGAAAAACAGTGGGCTGGAGGGAGGGTAACCCGGACTGCAACAGTGAATATACTAGAACATCCACATTTATGGTAAGTGTACACAACTGTACTATGTTCTTCGTGTTTCACTGTTGCAGTCATTACATTTGGGTAGATTCCCAAAGCTATGGTTGGGAGGAGGAATTTATACAGCATTAGGACCAGCTATAAGGCCCTGCAAGACAGCAGTGGCAAAGCCAGCTCTGGATTTAGAGAAAAATTGGTAAATGATAATGCTTGGTGAAAGTATGTACTGAACTCCAGGTAGCAGCTTCTAGAATATCCCTGGTAGGTACACCTCTGAGAAAGGCTGCAGAAGTAGATGCAGCCCTGGAGTGAGATCTGATCCCCTGGGGGATAGGTTTTCTATGGTGCTTATAGCAGAAATTAATGCAATGGCTTATCCATTTAGAAATGGTTTGTTTTGAAATAGCCTTCCCCTCTGCCCCAGCAGCAAATGCTACTAGCAATTTTTCAGGTTTTCTTTGAAATTTAGTTCTGTCCAAGTAGAATCTAAGTTGTCTGTGCACGTCCAAGGAATGCAGAATCCGTTCCCCTTTGTTCTGTGGATTGGGAAAGAAGGTTGGCAAATGAATGGACTGATTAAGAGCCACACTGGAAACCACCTTGGGCATGATGGATGGATTGGTCCTCAGAGACACCCTGTCCGCATGAAAGATGATGAAAGGCTCCACTGCCATAAGGGCCTGTAATTCAGATATCCTTCTAGCTGAAGTGATTGCTAAAGGGAAGGCTGTTTTCCAAGAAAGAAATTTTTAAGTCTGCAGTAGCAGCTGGCTCGAAAGGAGGTAGAGTGAGCTTCTCTAAAACAAAGTTAAGGTCCCAGGCAGGGGTAGGAGCTCTCCTGGGTGGTCTCAAGTTCTTTGCCCCTCTGAGATACTGCTTGAACAGGGGATGAGAAAAGAGGGGTGATTATGTGTTATAGTGAGCTGAAATAGCTGAAGCGTGGATTTTAATGGAGGAAAAAGACAGGCCCTTGTGAAGCATCTTAGTTAAGTATTGCAAAATCTGAGGTAAATTAGGTGCTGCTGTGCTCATCCCTAAAGATTAGTTCCAGGCACAGAATCTTTTCCATTTGTTAGCATAAGATTTTCTAGTACTAGGTCTTCTCGCGTCCAAGATGACATCCATCACAGGTTTGCTGAGGGATGCTAAGGGTGAATTTAAATGATTAGCCAAGCTGCAAGGTTCAATGTTGGAAGCTGAGGGGGCAGAATTTGGTTCTCCTGCTGAGACAGCAAGGAAGGTGTCTGAGGCAGGTGCCATGGAGATATCTGTGACACACTGTGCAGGAGTGGGTACCAGTGTTGGCGTGGCCAGTCTGGAGCAATCAAAATCATTCTTGGTTTGTCCTGTTTGACTTTTAGCGAACTTTGGAGAGCAGAGGCAGAGACAGAGGGGGAAAGGCGTAGACTGATAGGTTTTTCCAGCTGAAAGACAGAGAATCCACTTTCCAGGCTTTTTTGTGGGGAGTCCTTGTGCAGAATTTGTCCAACTTGTAGTTCTGGGGGGAGGCAAATAGATCTATGTCTGGCCTCCCCCATTTGCTTGTCGACATGTTGAAAATCCATGGTTCCAGTTTCCACTTGTGTGGGTCCATGAGATTTCGCCTTAGTCCGTCTGCCAGTGTATTCAATTTTCCTGGCAGGAATTGAGCTTGTAGGTGCACTTGGTAGCTCAAGGCCGTGTTCCACAATGCCATGGCTAGTCAGCAGAGGGGGTAGGAATGTGTACCCCCCTGCTTGTTTATGTATCACATAATCGTGGTGTTGTCTGTCTTTACCATTAGTTGTCCTGGAAGAATGTAGTCCTTGAAGGCTGTCAGAGCGTTCTGTACAGCTAACATTTCTTTTTGAGTGATATGTAGGTGCATTTGATTTGGGTTCCATTTGCCCTGAATGCACTTCCCTGCCAGGTGAGCCCCCCATGCATAGTCTGATGCATCTGTAGTAGGGTTTGGGCAGCAGGGGGTAGTGTGAATGGCAGTCCCTTGTTTTGGTGGCAGACCTCTGCTCACCATAGGAACTCCAGGTGTAGGCAAGGTAAGATAGGAATCATTGTTTCCAGGCTGTGACAGTGTTGACTCCATAGACTTTTTAAGTACCACTGTAGTTTCCTCATATGCAGTCTTGCATATGGAATAGGCCATGAACCCCAAGGCTTGCAGTATTTGTCTTGCAGATAACAGGGTTTTTGTGGCCACTTGTTTGAAGTAAGTTACCAAATTAATTTGCTTCTCTGACGTGAGGAAAGCCATCTGGGCAGTTGTATTCAAGCTTGCACCCAGGAATGTAATCTGTTGAGAGGGTACCAGTTGTGATTTTTTTTTTTCGTTTATGGTGTACCCCAGACAAGTTAGAACCTTTTTTTACAAACACCAGATGAATTAGAAGTATGCCCTGGTTTTCTGCCTGAATTAGACAATCGTCCAGGTATGGACATATCTGAATATTTCTTTGCCTGAAAAATGCAATTACTGGAGCCATGCACTTTGTGAATACCCTGGGCACAGAAGACAAGCCAAAGAGCAGTGCAGAGAACTGATAATGCAAGTAGCCTGCTTTGAAGCGTAGGTATCTTCTGCAAGATTCCCTGATTGGGATGTGCAGGTATGCTTCTTTTAAATCTACAGTTGCCAACCAGGCATCTTTGCCTAGCATAGGAAGTAACTGGTGAAGAGTCAGCATCTTGAATTTTGGAATGTCCAGAAAGGTGTTTAGAGTAGACAGGTCCAGAATTGGACATCATGAGTTGTCTTTTTTGGGTACCAGGAAAAGCCTGGAATAGAAACCTTGTCCCTTTTCCTCTTCTGGTTGAATAACCCCCATGTTTAAGAGGGAAATTACTTGTTTTTAAGCCTCTGCCCACTGATTTGGGGGCAGGTCTGGCCACCCGTTTGGTGTTGGCAACGAGTGGAAATGAAATCTGTACCCCTGGGACACTATATTTAAAACCCATTTGTCCTGGGTTATGAGTTCCCAGTTTTTTGCATGAAGAGCAATCTTTCCCCCCAAAAGGGGTGGCTAAAAGGTAAGTGCTTGGTAATTTTAAAGGAAAGTCATTGAGACTGTTTACCATAGGGGGTGTCTTGTTATTTCCAGATTTGGAAGTGGAGGCCCCCCATTGCTTAGTTCTGAGAGTCCCCTGGGACTGAAACCTGGTGCTTTTGGTGTGTCTAGGTTTTTGCTTGAGAGGATCTGGAAGGAGCTGGAAAGGACCAATTCTTAGTAGGCCAGTGCCTACTAAATCTTGGAGGTTGCACGTGTAAGAAATCTTTTACAGTTTGCATAGATTTAGCTTTATCTTCCATCTTTTTTAGAACTTCTTCAGCCTTATTGCCAAACAGGCGGTCCTGATTTAAAGGAGCATCCAACAATTTTGCTTTAACATGATCAGGCAGAGATTGCTCCTTAAGCCAAGCATGCCTTCTAAGCACAGACCCAGTAACAGCAGTCCTGCAAGAGGTCTCTAAAGAATCAAAACCACATTGCAAAGTATGTTTTCCAACTTGTTCAGAAGAATGCAATAAATCCTGTAAATCTTTATTTTCCACACAGTCAGCAATCAACATAATTTTCTGTTTAAGCAGTCTAATAATATGCTGTTGATATTTTAACATATGACATTGGCAGTTTAAAGCCCTGATTGCCAAGGTTGCAGAAGTATAAACCTTTTTACCCCATCTATCCAGCGCCCTGGAGTCTCTATCAGAAGGGGTAGGATTTTTAGCAGTAGAAGCCTTAATGCCCTTGGGCCCCTGAGAAATGGTTTCTGGATCTGCAACAGGATTTTTGAAAAGGAACTTGTGGAACTCAGGAACCCTGTAGTATCTGTTAGGTTTACTAGGAGCCAGAGGCAGGGAATCAGGGGCCATACTGGATTCCGAAAACACATCATCAACAATGTCTAGTACAGGAGGTATAGCCAAAGGCCTATGCTGAGGTAGAAGAAGGAAATCCCTAAGCCTCTTTTTTGAATCAGAAAATTCCTGACTTTCCCAGTGGAAATGCTCCCTTAAGGTATGTAAAGTTTCCCCAAAAGAAAAGTCCTCAGGGGAGAAGCAGAGGGAATGGAATCCTCTGCATCAGAATCCTCATAAGTAGGTATGGACAAATCCAGGTCATTAGAAGAGTCAGAAGAAACAGAGTCCTGATCAGAAGATTCAGAGTCTAGCTCAGCCCTGGGCCTCTTAGAAAGAGGGGGGGGGTTGACTACCCCTGATTAGAGTAATTAGATCTTCAGCCATTTTGATCATTTGTTTTTTAGGCATAGGGGCCTAAACATGTGGCCTGGGCGTTGGTTTTTTAGACATAGATCGAGATTTAGGCCTTAGTATTGAAGGTGGAGTCGGTTTAATATGCAAGTCTGTAGGCCTGAATACACCCTCAGAAGCCGGTGCCTGCACAGCAGTTCTGGACCCATCCAAGGTAGAGACATCCATGGGTTCCATAGGTGAAGCATCTTGCGGCATACCGGACTCCGAATGGGTCTCAGTAGAGGCCTGTGAGTCAGAAGTAGTGGGTATCAGGGGCTGCGAAAGCGCCTCACTGAGTACTGGCAAACTGGTGACTGGCTTAGGAGAAGAGTCGTCGGCAGTTTTGGATCTCGACGGCCTGCCTCTGTCTTTATCTTTGCATTTTTTCAGAATCCCGGTAGTCGGATGGCTAACCAATGTCATTTCTGTATAATTAAACTGAGAACCAAAATATTTAGAGGCAAAAATGTACCGATGGCGGATAGTGCGCTGATTAAATAAAGAACAAAACTGACAGCAAGGTATGTCATGGTCAGGGCCTAGGCAAGGAATATAGTACAAATTAAAATCTTTATGAGGTATTTGCTTTCCACAAGTAAAGCAATTATTAACTTTTACTGACATCGGTAAGGAGCAAGAAAAAGTTTCCCCAACGAGGTACTTAGCTTTAAGTTGAAGACTTCGGTTTTGAATCTCAAAAATGAAAATTTCAGGAGTCGGACGACTGGAGCTTGCGAACTGCTTCTGCTTCGGGCACCGCACGGCAAGAAAGACTGATGTAATGGCGTCGGCTGCATGTTTTATACCCCTGACGACCTGGCATCATGGAAGAAGGGACAGCAACCGACGCAGGACCCAAGACTTTGTTAAATCAGGCTGACTGAGGGCAACCTGCCGGCAGATTACCCAAATGTAATGACTGCAACAGTGAAACACGAAGAACATCTAGGGACACATGTAGAATGTTGCTAGAATAACAGGATTTGTGTTAAAATGCATTTTCTAAAGGATATGAAGTCTGAAACTCAAATACATGTCATTATTTAGTAACTTTAATCCTTAGCTCATCCCAGTGATTTATCAAAAAAAAAAGAGAATTTTAAGAGGAACAGACCAAAAATATAAGGCAAAAATCTGGACATTCTGTGAAAATCTGTACAGTTGAAAGGTATGACACACAGATACATCCCCCTACGTCCTTAAAAAGTGGATAGAACAACAAGGTGTGCATTAGTATGCATTTTCTGAGGATATGAAGTCTAAAACAAAAATGTTTGCTATTATTTTCTGACTTCAATCCTCAATGATTTGCCAGAAAAAAACACATTTTTAGGAGAAACAAACTGAAAATATGAGGCAAAAATCTGGATAATTGTGAGGTATGACCCCCTCATTTACACACACTCCTACCCCCGTCTTACTCACACACAAAGACACACACATACCTACCTCCCTCTTACAAACACACACACACAGACCTACCTGCATCTTACACAAACACGCGCACACACACACACACACACACACACACACACACACACACACACACACACACACACACACACACTCACTCCTACCTTTACCTACCTACTTCCTACATACACACATACATACCCCTACCTACCTACTTCTTACATCCACATACCCCTGCCTATTTCTTACACACACACAGCTCTTAAACACTTTCACACATACACACAGCTACCTCTCACTTGTACCTTTGTCCGCAGTCCAGATGTCTTCTGGAATTCAAATTCTGCGTGGGCATTGAAAATGAAGACATAAACCATCAGTCGCACAGACGCAGAAGTGTTTGTGTGACTGGATGCAAAGGGCATTCTTAAACAAGAATGCCCTTAAAAAAAAAAAAAACTTTCTTTTTTATTTATTTTTAACTAAAAGAAAATTAATCTCTGTTCTGTTTAACCAGTCTCGAGGTGTATTTGGTTTTAATGAAGATAGGTACACCTCCACCTTTGGTTCTTTCACATTTGTTTTGGGGTCTAAACATGTGGAAGGCATTGTATCCTTGCACAGTTGGAATGCTCTCTGCGACCCTGAGCCATGTTTCAGTGACTGCACCGAAGTTAGTATCTTCCAAGGTGAGGAGTGCTTCCAGGGAGTGCAGTTTCCTGTTTAGGCTTCTAGCATTAAGCAGCATAACCTTTAGTTTGTCTGAAGTGGATTTTTTTTACAAAGGAAATTTTGTTGTTTTGGCATTGCATAAAAAAGGCACTATGGGAGAGGCAAGTGCCTTTGCCATTATCAGAAAGCCTAGAGGAGACAGGAGAAGACCGTCTCTGGCAAAGCAGCATGGTCTGTCATCCATGTCTTCCCAGGCTGACAGATACTGGACCCCCCCTGGGTTGACACCAGAAGCTAAGCATACCTATCTCTATAATGTACTTACAGCTGTAAGTACATTAGAGAAACATGTTGCACCCAAAGTCTTATGGTGATATTAACAGATATTCACTATCACTGACATCCCAGCAATTGAAAGCACATGGCACTGATAACAAGCACATGTCAGTTTATCTAGGTTTTGTTTTCTTTTTTGACAGAAACATATTTTATTTTGCATAAAGTGATAGGCATGGAACAGATCTGCATATATAAATAACCAACATGCTACACAAACTTCAGCAATGACTATATATATTATATACAGAAGGTGTAGTTTTTGAAGAAGGTGCAATATTATGTGACAAACAGGTCTCACAGTAATTCAAATAATGGCTAACTAGAGACTGAGAAAGAGGGGCAAAGCAATCCTGCCAAATAAGATTAAAAAGTCCAATGTGATTCAGTAAGTGGTATGCCCTTACCAACCTGGGTAGCATGACTAAGTAGTATGCTGTCTTCATATTAAATCTGCATAATTTTTACAACCAGTACTGATCCACCTCTTTCTCTCAGCCTCTGAAGCTACATTCTGTAAAGTAATCAAATCATTAAAATTACAAGGATTGTCAGTCTTTGTAAATGCTTCCTGCAAAACAATTTTTTTAGTGACAGTGACAGCAAAACCAACAGCTAAAACCTTTGGTAACAGCAAAACATCTAATAAGTCTTTTACAAACTTTCATTTTTTTTTTATTTCAGTACCTGCTGAATGTTAAAAAATCCTCTGTCTCCACAACTACCCAAAGTCATGGCTACCCCAAACCCAGAATGACTATCAGTATAAATGTTCACAACTTTATCTTTACCTATTTTACAGGCTTTGGTTAATGCAATCAATTCAGCAACTTTAGCAGAAGTTATCCTTTCCAGTTTTCCTAACACAATACTGTATTTTCAGTACATATAGCAATGCCTGCGGTAAGGTTTCCATTTCTATCTCTTCCACATGATCCATCCACAAATAATTCTATTTCTGCACTGTCCATTGGAGTATCTCTCAAACTGGGTCTAGGAGAAAGCACATGGATAGTCACAATTATACAATAAAGTGGTTCACCATCTCCTGTCATGGGCAGGAGGGATGCTAGGTTTAGTACGTGGTATTGCTCAGTGGTGACTGAAGAGTTAGAAATAAGCAACAATTCATATTCTTTAACCTGGAAGCCAAAAGATGCTGCCTCTTAGATTTTAGCACCACTGCAGATACCGCATGAGGAGCTACAAATGTAAGTTTGTGTCTCCTAGGACCAATGCTGCATATTGTTCTGCTATCAGTGCACCTGCTGCTATTGCCTGCAGGCAGACTGGCAGTCCTCTAGGCACCAGATCTAACAGTGAATTGTAATATGCAATAGGTCTAAATCCATCACCGTGTTTTTGAACTAGTAACCCTGCTGCATACCCCCTCCTTTTCATGACTGAACAAGGTGAAAGTAGGGTTGCCACCTTTTTAAATGCCCAAAGTGGGACATTTTTGGTACAAACATCAGATTTTGCAGGCCAAAACATACTCACAGCCAGTACAAAGGACAGAACTTCCCTTTTTTGCCTAAATAAAAGGTTATTCTTGTAGCATTTTAGTTGCTTATTCTGTTTCTTATAACATTTAGGTGTTTCAGATACAGAATAACTGTTTTATGCAACTATCGCATAAAATATAGGAACTAATTTTGTCCTAAAATCTCAGGACAATTCCCATTTTTACACTTTTTTAGCAGGACACAACTGCCCAAAGAGGGACTGTCCCTTGCAAAGTGGGACAGGTGGTAACCCTAGGTGAAAGGTTTCTTATAATCTGGAAGTCTTAAGGCTGGAGCTGTAGCAAGGGCTTATTTTAAGAAAGTAAAACACTTTCTAACTTTTCTTTCCAGGGCAATGGCTCTGGTGTGTCGTGTTTGAGTATATCAATCAAAGGTTTTGCAATTTCTGCATAATTTGATACTCATTGTCTGCAGTATCCAGCCAATCCTAGAAGAGCATGCAGCTGCTTCTCAGTAACAGCGGCTGCATTTATGATAGTTTCAACATGTCAAGCATACCGCTGAACTGTTCACATTTTCACAGAATGTCCAGATTTTTGCTTCATATTTTTGGTTTGTTCCACGTAAAATGCTCAGTTTTATGGCAAATCACTGAAGATTGAAGTCACTAAATAATGACATATATTTTGAATTTCATAGTTCATATCGGTTGGAAAATACATGCTAACACAAATCCTATTATTCCAGCAACTTTTTAGTTTATAAGAGCAATATTTAAAATGTGTTCCTATTTTTGGGCCTTTATCTCCATATAATTTAAGGCTTGGTCCAGATTTCTTGAGCTAAAAAGTTGAGCGGTATGATCATGAAGGTGGGAGATGCCTCTCTCTGTGTGATATTAAGCAGCCTAAATACTTTACTTCAGGTGAAGTTTTTCCTTTGATGCTTTGTGTCCCTTTTTTGCTAATTCACTCAGTAAATTTATGATGTCCTGCTGACAATGTGCTAATGTATCTGAAGCTATAAGCAAATCATCTACATATTGTACCAAGACAAATTTGCATGGAAACTAGATTTCTTCAAGATGCTGCTTTAATATTTCTGAAAAGATTGAGGAACTATCAACAAACCCTTGTGGCAGTTGTAGCCACATATAAATTGAATTTCCTCATATGTGAAGGCAAATAATATTGTCTATCTGGATGAATAGGGATGGAAAAGAAAACTGAACATAAATCTGCTATAGAAAAGCAAGCAGCACAAGATGGTTTGAAACTCAGTATGGCTGCAGGATTTGGCACTACGGGGTATGAAGTGATGACAACCTGATTTACTGCTCAAGTCCTGTACAAACCTGTATGTATCTCTGTCTGGATTTTTAACTGGAAAATGGGAGTATTACAGCAACTACGTGTTTTTGCTATACATCCCTGCTGAAGCAGAGATTCAATTACAGGACTGATTCCCTGTTCTGCCCCTGGTTTTAAAGGATACCGTGCTATACGAGGAAGTGGCTTTGTAGGATCAACACACAATTTTACAGGTACAGGAGATTTTAACAGACCTACATCATTAGAATGTCTTGCCCACAAACTGTCAGAAACTTGCTGTAACAGTTTGTCTTCTGCACTCAAACATGGCTCTTCTGTACTTTCCTCAGTAACAAAAAGTAGAGCAATCACTTTTTCTTCAGATTTGGATGGTACATCTAAATAAATGCCACTGCAGTGCAAAATACAGTACATCCTAATTTACAAAGCAGATACCTACTCATTAATTTTGCTGGAGCTGAGGTGCTTAATAGAAAGGCATGCTTATTTTTATTTGTTCCTAAAGAGACCAGGGTAGATTTAGATACAGAAAAAACAGTGGGAGTATTAGTGACACCCACTGCTGATACTTTTTCAGATGACACTGGAATTTTATCCTGGTCACTTATTTTCAACACAGATCGAGTCACACCAGTGTCAATCAGAAACAGAGCATATTTTTGTCCTACTTTTAACTTAAAAAAAGTTCCTCCTTGATCTGCTTGCATTAATGCTCTTATATGTAACTCATCCTTTTGCCCCAGAGTGTTGTCAGTACATTCATCCTGAAACTTGCTGCCACTCTTGGGGTGGTGGTGGTACAGAAACATTAGAAGGATATTGATTTTGCCACTGCTGTGTTCACTGTTGTGGATTTGGGCATTCTCCTTTCCAGAGTCCCATTTGTTCACATTTGTGACAAGTCCCCCTCCCAGCGTAATTTTGTTGAATATACATTGCTCTTCCTCTGCCCTGTCTACCTTGCCTACCTCTGCCCCTGCCTCTAACCCTTCTTACAAAACTCTCTATTTGCAATTGCAAGAGTTTATCTTCTGCATCTATCCTCTTTTTACTTACTTGATCCATGTAGTCCTCTGCGTATTTTACTAACATATTTATTTCCTCCTGCCAAGATGCCCAATACCTACACATTAGGTAAGAGTATGTGCCCAAAAGCAGAATTAAAAGCTGCTTTAGCATTTGCCATTGGATCTGCAACATTCCCCATGTCAGCTAAAGTAATCAGCTGGTGTTTCTCTCTTACCTTGCTTACATGTAGTAATTTTATCCCATATTGGTCTAATGGGACAGATTTTAAAAATTTCTTGTAAGAGTTTCTCTCTGACCTCTGTTAATCCCCTTTTCCGCAGAAGAGTAATTTGTGTCCCCTGCCAAGGCCAATACGGCTTTGAATTTCAATTTGCCATATACGTATATATATATATATATATATATATATATATATATATATATATATATATATATATATATATATACAGGGTCTATGTTAAACCAACGAATGCTTAAAAAAGTGAACAATGATTTATGGAACCCATGTAAGCGACAGAAAAAAAAATTTAAAACATTTCATAAAGTGTGCCCCCCACACCCCCCTACTTAAATATACCAACTCGGAGATCACACTACAGTCACAAAAACAGCAAAGTAATGGAAGTGGCCAAGAGATTTCTTTCCCAGGGAAAGAATTTGCTTATATGTCATTTCGCTATTTTGCCTTTTTGTGCTTTCAAGTTCGATCAAGACGCATTCGAAAGAATGTGTCTTTGATCATTTAATAGGAGCCCTATATATATCAATTAGCTCTATAGATTTTAACAACTGTCTTAAATCTGCCAGGATGGATTCATATATTTGAATAACAATGCTTAACTTTTCCTTACATTTTTGTGGGTCTTTCCTGATGTTACGTAAAGTTTTAACTATAGTATGCAAATCAGTAAGTGTCCAAGGTCTGTGGACTAATGTCATAGTACCATCTGGATGTGGTACCTCTCTGAGGAGATATACATAATTATCAATCTTCTGTTCTTGCTTTGTAACCTGTCTTGCCTTTTGGCAAGTAAAATGGACCTTTTTACAGAGATATTCTACCTCATCTTGTTGTGCAATGCTCCCATCGTCATCAGAGTCAGAGGACGAAGTTTAGGGGTGAACAGTACTAGAAGGCTCGGGTTGGGGCAAGGCTGATGTTAAGAGTGCAGATGCAGAAGGGTGACATGTATAGATACACTTTCCCATGAGGTTGTAGAATAACCTCTGTCTTGCTGGGACAAATGGGGGATCTGATCATTTCTGCAATAAGGGAAGAAGGGAAACTGATCATCTTCCCCAGAAGACCCCCCCCCCCCACCAACAGCAGTATGGTCATTTGAAATGCTTGCCTACAAAGGAGTAGTCGGTATGGTATTGCATGCCTTTACTATACTTTTAAGTCATTTAACTTGTTGCAACAATTTGTCATTTGTATCTTTTAAACCCTTTACATTGGATTCTTTGTTTCTTTTAAAAGTGTCAGTATACAATCTATATAACTGTTCCACTGATCAATTTTTATCTTACTACCTTTATGTTCTAATTTTGTTCATAAATGTAGTATTTTAGTTTTACCAAAAGTTCACCTGTTAGAAAAGCATAAATCTAAGTTTGGTTTAGTAAGTTTATGCCAGTATGCTACGTACTGACAAGATTTTGCCCCATATTTACAGTACATATAATTGTTCAA
Organism: Protopterus annectens; assembly: GCF_019279795.1. NCBI lineage: Eukaryota > Metazoa > Chordata > Ceratodontiformes > Protopteridae > Protopterus > Protopterus annectens. The sequence goes on from NC_056725.1 coordinate 92,041,101, forward strand.
TGATTTTATTGCCGGATTTACCCATAGTATAAGATATGTTACACTGTTTTATATTTTAACTGTTGTGTCTAGTACCACAGAATACACTTAATCATACATACACATTTATACAAACTGTCAGGCAAACACACTTATTACTTGCAGGGCCCCTCCCTGCTATGCACTTACAACTGAAACCCAATTCAGTCTAAATACCGGGCCCCTCCTGGTCAATGCATGTAGCATAAACTGTAATGAAACCTCATAACTGTGACTATAAACCTAAACACAAAATGCATTTACTACTGCATTAAATAATGTGCATACAATCCAAAGCTGCATTAACAGCACTGAAACTCAGGAACTCAAAGACAACATGTAACTTAAAAGCACTTACTGAAATGGACGCCCAGTATTTGCCAAATAGATCCCTGCCAGATTCTTCAGTGAAATTATCCAAACAAATAAACCTTGGTTAAGTCCGGGAATCATGGCACTAACTGAAATGCAAGATTTGCTAACACCTAATTTCATGCAGCTATTAAGTTCAATGCCTAGGCTGTCAAAGATTCTGGATGCAAACACATTATTTATTACAATACTATCATGAAACAGAATATTTCAATATAGGGAGAGATTCAGCTATATGCATGGATACAAGCTCTTTTATACTTTCTAAAATTAAAAAAAAAAACACAAGGTTCAAATCTTTCATAACTGTGATAAAAGTTATATACACATTTTCAAGGTAATAGGAGTAAACAGATGGAATGACAGCTTAAAGCATTTCTCATGCTATTATCTTGACATGGTTTATGTGTTCACTTTCAACAAGCGTATCTCCTACTATTTTCCATGCAAGTGCATGTTCTCTAAAGTACAGAATACATACATTTGTTTCAAGGTTGCATGATTAAAAGAAACATTTACCACCTGCTTGCTAAGCTCTAAATAACTTTAACAAAAGTCAAGCTGTTCTTTGTATGAGAAAGGAATATGTGAAGCCACTGCAGCAATTTTAAGCTACACATTTTATAAAACAAGCATTAAAGAAATATATATCCACTACAGTACTAATTCATGGGAGGGGTAACCAATGACTTTCTCTCGAAGCAGCACAGATCCCACACACACTGTAACACTTCTGTGAAAATTTCATAGCATTTTCCCTTTCAGCAAAGTTATAACTGGCTAGTGTCTGATGACCTTATTCTCCTGCAAGGATATCCACAGTCACTAGAAAAACCCTAACTTCAACAATTCATTGAGTTTTAGTACAAAATTTACAAAGTGCAAATCATTTGTAAAACAACACTGCATCATAAACAAATAACGACAAACTATTACTCAGCTGATATTAAACTCTGAATAGCTCAGTTCAAACAATTACTCTAAAAACTCCCTTTTGGTGATTTATTCACCCTTCCCTTCTTTTCATTGGGCCCTTAAGCACCTCCTTTACTACTTAGGAAATCAGTGCATGAGAGACAGTCATGAACTCTCAAAATTAGTGTTCTTTAATGTAAATATGATGTTTCCATAAAACCCATTTCCCATTATGAAGTGACCTTCATTTTTTGAACCTCCCTATCTATAGCCATTCTGCATATTTTATTTTATTTTACATTTGTTAACCGGGAGTGTCTGACTGAGTCGAAAATGCCCTTTTTCAGCAGAGGCCCGGGGAGAAAAGCTCCACATAGAAAAATTACAGATACACTTAGACATGGTCAGTATACACACAAATTACAAAAGACATGTTTTTACAGTGGTATGCAGCACATCAACAGTTACAGTGGAGAGAACAAACAAAAAAATATTAATTTAAAAATAAAAGTATTTAATAGATTTGTGGTGTACAGCTGAAATTTGGAACATAGGTAGAATACATACATAGTACACAGGTACAGTACATACATTGTAGATTAGTCAGTGTTTGTGAGAATAGTTTTCAATCTTAATCAAGTACTCTAGGTTTAGTATGTGTACCTTATCCGCTTTCACTAGCCTGGGGAGCAAACATGGCACTGCCAACTTTGCTTGAGATGTTGCCTGATGAGGTCTTTAAAGGAGGCTTTGGATGATGTGTTTTGAATGCTAGTGGGGACAGAGTTCCATTTTTTAGCCACCGAACTACTATATAGTGCATCTCCAAAGCTATTGTAGCTGTTGGTGACTTCTAGTAGTAGTTTGCCTGATGATCTAAGAGGCTTTTTGGCTGAGTGATGTTGTACTAGGATTTTGAGAGCAGGACACTTATTGGGGAGGTAATAGATAGAATGACAGAGGCAGAGCTGATTGTAGGTTAGGACGTTGGGCAATTCAAGTCAGTGGAGCTATCTCAAAGCAGTACAGTGATGAGTTCTATATGAGCAATTTGCAGCAAAGCAGGCAATTCTGTTATAGCAGGCTTCCATTTTGCTTAGTTCAGTTTTGTTGAGATTAGTCAGAATGGGAGAAGCATAGAGTAGGGTGGATAGAAGTTGGGAGCGAGCAATGGCTGATCTTGTGTTGTTGGTAAGAAATGGTTTGATACAGTAGAGTGATCCCAGTTTGGCATGTACTTTTTTAATAGTTAAGTTGAGATGACTATCAAATTTTAGGTGGGAGTCTATGGTTATTCCCAATAGCTTAGCCTGTACCACTGCAGCGATTGGAGTAGCATTTGTGGAGTAGATAATGAATTGACTGTTATCAGTGTATTTGTTAGAACTGGTTATAATCATAAGCTGAGATTTCTTTGGATTGAGGATAAGTTGGGCTTTGGTTAGGTAGTTTTCAATGTCAGAGAATGCAAGTTGAGTTGTTTGCAGGAGGGTGGGAATGTTTTGTGCAGCACAGATTAAGGTAGTGTCATCTGCATACTGAATGATAGATGTATGCTGTGTGGAGGTATGGAGGTCATTTATGAAGATTGTGAATAGTAGAGGTCCTAAGATAGAGGAGAGAGAGAATTTTCCCATTTCACAGCTTGGTACCTGTCAGTTAAGAAGCTTTGGAACCAGGTAAGAGTGGAATTTGATAGGTGATACTGGTTTAGTTTGTTTATCAGGAATTGGTGCGAGACTGTGTCAAATGCTTTGGACATATCCAAAAAAAGAGTTGACACCTGCAGGCCTACATTTTTGAGAATGTTTACTGTGTCTGTGAAGCAGAGTAGGGCTGTAGTGGTACTATGGGCAGGTCTGAAACCATGCTGAGTAGGTGACAGGATGTTGCTGTCTAGGAGATATTTTAGCACCTGGGTATGGATGCATTTTTCTAGGATTTTGGCCAGGGGGGAGAGTAAATCAATGGGTCTGTAGTTATTAAGTTCAGTGGAGGTCCCACCTTTATGTATGGGTGTAACATAGGATATTTTCCAGAGTTTGGGCACATAGTTTTCAACAATTGTTCTGTTTATGAGAGTGGAGATTGGGCTAGCAATAGCATCTGCTATGTTTCAAGAAATAGCTGAGGAGTAGGTCGGCTGCTGTTGACGAGGTTTTTAGTTTGGAGAGCATGCTTTTGATTGAAGTGGTGGAAACTGTTTTGAGGGTAATGCTTGTATTAGTGTTATTTGTGTTGGGAGGGTAGTGAGGAAGGAACTGTCCTGTGATACTAAGGATAGAATTGAGTTCACAAAGTGGGAGTTGAATTGTGCTTCGATGGGAACTTTAGTTTGATGGGTGGTTGGTTTGGAGGTAGCCTTTTGGGTGGATTTTAGTAGATGGTTTACATTTTTCCAAAATTATTGGGTGTTGAATTGGTATTTAGTTTGTAATGTTATGTGGTAGGATTTTTTGTCCAGACTAATGCATTTTTTTGCACGGTTGCACAGTTCTTGGTACTTAGTTAGGCTTTTTTTATAGTAAAGCCAGCCAGTGTCTCTGGACTTAAGGATTTGTTTGGTTTCTTTACTGAGCCAGGGGTTTGTAGAGATTCTAACCTTGATTTTGCACAATGAAGCAACAGTGTCTAGATGTTGTAGAAATGTTTTGTTGAAATATGCTACAGCCTGGTCAAGTGGAAGAGTTTTATGGGGGGGTCCAGTCACAGTTACAGAGTAAAGTATTGAGAACCTCAGGAGAGAATTTTTTTGTGTTTCTAGTGGATATATAGTTAGTGGCTTTGCATATGCTTGTTCTACTACGTATAAAGTATATTATGTTGTGATCACTTAAGGTGTCTGGGAGACTGCCTGTGTGGGGGTACAATGTGGGGTTGTTAGTTAGGACCCAGTCAAGGTTGGATTCCTTTTTAGATTTTTTATCACATCTAGTTGGAATTTGGATTAGCTGCTGGCAGTCATGGAGATTTATTAGATTACTTGTTGGTTCTGATATGCAGGTGAACCAATCTAGGTTGAAATCCCCCCAGAATAAGGGTTTCTTGTGAGTATGTGGAAGAACACCAGGATAAGAAGTCTTCAAGGCTAGCAGGTGTATTAGCAGGTGGAATATAGATCACAATTGTGGTGATGATCTTTTTAGGGTGAAGTTGAAGTTGTGAGATAAGTATGTCCCAAATATTGGGGGAGGGGTAGGAGTTTGGTAATTGGCATACAGTTAAGTTGGACTTATACAGTAAGGCAGTTCCACCCCCTTTACGAAGTGATCTGTCTTGTCTAATGATATTGTAGCCGGTAGGGAGAACTTCTGAGTTAGCTATGTTTTTATTTAGTCAGGTTTCTGTTAAAGCAACTACGTCTGGGGAGTAGTGTGCTATTGTGGCTTGGAGTTCAGGTATTTTATCTTTGATACTTCTAATATTAATATTTAGCATTAAAAGATGGTTGGTTTTGCTGCTGTTGTTGATTTGCCTAGGGATAAAGATAGTGGGGGTGTTATGTTCTGACATTTGTGTTGCAGCAGTTTGTGTTGGACAGGATGGATTTGGGCCTGGGTTGGGGTGGATATCCCCACTTATGGTGAGCCTGGTGTTAAAAATATTATACAGATGTTGGAGTTTGGTGAGGAGTGTGAGAAAGTATTATGTTTTTTTTGGAGTAGGAATGAGAGCATATGCTAAGTACCAGGTCTAAATTCTTGACCTGCATATCATACCCACACTTCAAACCAGATATTTAAATCAGTTTTTCTAATAATACAGTGTGATTCTTGTTTTGTTTGTTTTGATTGCAATAAAGTCACCCAAAAGGCAAGCTTTAAGGTAGAACATTTCAGAATATGGCAGAAATATATTCAGCATTTAAGTGACTCTCCACACATTCCAAAAACATGTGAAGTAGATCTATCTATCTATCTATCTATCTATCTATCTATCTGTCTATCTATCTATGTATCTATCTATCTATCTATCTATTTATTGCCCTATACTGGCCACAACAGTCTTTCTGCAGGAGACACTTCTAATCACGGAGGCTAGCTCAACAGGTTGAGTGCTACATTCCCTATACATGCCCATATTGTCTAAGGAGATGGCATGCAGTGGGCTATAGGATTAAAATATACACCTTCACATGTGACATTACTGTAGCCTAGCCCACTCCCGTGAAGACGTTACCTCTATAACATCCCTGTCCTTCCTGGAATTTCTACCACAGGAGAATGCCTCCTCAAAAAGAGATGAGCAGGCTTAAGCCTCATCATTCCTATTTGCACATGAATCAGGAGGCATTCAAGCTACTAACCAAATTCATATCACCCGGTTCATACCAACAAAGCTGGCAAGGGCAATCATCATTAATAACACAAATTATGTAGCTGTAATATGCTGTATTGTGCATAAAGGAAAAAATACAGTTGTTTATTTACAAACAAAACATTGCATTTTGTTATGTATATATTAGTGCAGTAAAAATACAGATTATAGCAGGTTGATAGAGATTACTTACAGAAACAAACTGGTGAGCAGAGTGGGCTAGCAATCAGGTGATAGTGAATAGAAGTTAGGAAGAAAAACACAGTAAGAAGATAACATTAAGCAGAGAAGTAGGGTAAACACAAGAGGGGACAGAAATGGATAGTAAAAGAGAATAAGAAATAATGTGAAAAGGGAGAATGAGGGGATGGTTTAGTGACTTGGTACTGAAAGAGATTGAAAAGACTGGCAGTGAAAAACACTTTGAATAAATGAGAGTATGGAGTTGTACACAATATGTCAGGAGGTGTAAGATGAACATGTAACAGGCTGCAAATGGAAGCTAAAAAGGAGCACAGTTAGGAGCAGGAACTAAGGAAGAGACACAAAAATATGATGTAAGAAATAGGACCAAAATAAATTAAGAGATAGCAGCCCTAGTGATACTGAGTTTAGCTTTCAAGAAGAATTTAATAAGAGACCACAGCTGTGATAACTAAGAGTGATTGAGATGTGATAGTCCCTGATAATATATTTGTAGATGCAGGAGGATGGGAAAACATAAATAACCATGATGCCATTTGTGACTATGTGAGGTATTGCCAGCTATGCCAGCATATGTAGGGAAGTGGATGTGTAACACATGCCAACACAGCTAGCTGGAATTTTTTAAAAAATGATGTCATATGTATATCGAACTGATTTGTACAGATGAGTGTGTCGAAAATGGATTTGTAAAGCTGCTTGTGTTAAAAATGTATCAACAGTGTTTCCTGCTGCACAGAAAAAAATATACATTAATTACTGTAACTGTTTAAATGTATATGTTTTCACAGAGGATATTGTAAGAGAAGAGGTTAATTTCAAACTTTAAAAATAGTAAGAAATTAAATTACTGGGCTTAGACCATAAAGATGTTATCTCACAGTTTTAAAAGAAGCTAGAGATGCAATGTCTGTAAGAAGTATGATTTATTAGCATCTGTAGGAAGAGTGGAAGTGTTTTATGGTTTTATGATTCCAGGAGCTACAGCACATCTTAGCAAGGCTCTATGTGTGTGTATTATTGACACATAAGTACTAACTCCTGGCAGTTTCTAGGACTATGGAATTGCATGGGAACCAGGAGTCAGATGACCAGATATATGTGATGTAATTCTGGAATTCATTACTAAAATAATGTTTAATACAAGTTGAGATTGAAGTCTCATGCCACTCAATTTTAGAAACCTGACATAGAAGGATCACTCACCTATTTCATATTGCCTTCCTCTAATAAGTGATCAGGAAATATTAACTCTTGCAATCAGTCAGGAAAATATAGTGAGACTAGATAAGTATTGTTTTTCTGTACCTGGGTGAATCTATTCATCTGTGTTATTTTAATATTTCCTGTGGTTGAAACTCTGGTATTTATTGTAAATAGACATTTAGTATTTTCATGTTCTTTTATTATTTATTATTACATATATTTAAACTTTCCATTGTGGCTAGTCCTTTAGAGAATATTTTAACCTTTGAGAGAACTCATATATGTTTGCTGACTCTATGGCCACTCCTGAAATCCTTACTGCATTGATCATATTAACATTAATTTCACTCAGTGTAATTGGGTACCCTTGAAACAGTCTTAAGAGTAGTTGGCTTGGGAGTGTTTGGTGGCAGTAACTACCTTAAAGTATGGGCAGAAGGGGACATAGCTACTAAACCTGTGACAGCCTTTCCCAGGTGCATGTGTGCATCTGCAAATCAAATCTCAAAGAGTGTGTGTGGCAGCTACTTGAAGCAGGGACACAAAGCACTGGCTTCACAGAGAGAGTGGTGGAGGACTTGGCCTGGACACTCAGCTGAGGACTTAACTCTGCAGCTGTGCCAGAGGAGCCTTATTGGGGACTTGGGGAAAGACAGAAAGAGAGGAAACTCAGACCTGGACTGAATGTGTTCCCTGTGTGCTCTTCAGGGAAATTGTAATTGATGCAAAGAGCTGCATCTGGAAATACTGGGTGTATCTATTTTTGTTCCAAGTGAACATTCCTCTCCAGTGTCAGTGGTGAGAATTCACCCTTCTTGATTACTGGCCCAGAGAGGGGACATCACACCATTGTCTAAAAACTGTTACTGAATTGCAGACTTGAAAGTAACTAGGAAGTGAAGTCTGGAATTGCTCAACAAGGAAGGAAGAATGAAGTGATTATCAGATTTTAAGATCTTCAGTACTTTGCCAGGGTGTGGTTTACACAGTTTATGTTTTGGTACCTGACAAAGACTATGTTGTGTCTTACTGTGACTGCTCTGCTTGGAAAGCACAATGCTTATTGCTGTGCTGTGTATGCAATTTATATACTACTTGGTGATGCCTTTATTAGCAAGTGTGTCACAGAAGGGAAATACAGAGTTCCTAAGTTTGATACAGGCAAGCAAACCAGAGAATGGCACCTTTTTATGTATTTTAATTTATTTATTTTGACATTTGTTAATCGGGTATGTCCAACTGAACATGAACCCATTTTCAGCAGAGGCCCAGAGAGAAAAGCTCCAAGAACAGAATGAAGCTTAGTGTATAGAAAAGTAGAGAGTAGCAAGTATCTGATATAAATTATGTCTAACACATAACTGGCTGTATACACAAGTATACAATGTATTAGTGGTATATACAGAAGTTTCTTCAACTAGAAATAAATCTAATACTGAAGTAGCTGTGTGCACATTCTATACTATACTTATACCTATACTAAATAAAATTCTAGTAGAGTGATAGTAGCCATATACACTGTTAAAAAATAAGAGGTGCAGTTGAAGGTAGCAGGACAGGTGTGTGCAGTACAGAATGGCAGTTACCTTAGATTTAGTTCATTGACTGGAGGAGGTAAGGTAGGGATGAGCAATTTGGAGTTAGAAGTGAGGGCACAGGAGTAGGAGGAGTACAAATATGAGTGACAGAATAGAATGTTAGGAAGGAATTTGGTAGGAGCAAGCCCATGAGTTCCAGAGTTTCTTTTAAAAAACAGCAGCCTCTAGGTCTATATCATGGACACTACCTCTTAAAAGGAGTCAGATTCCAGACCTCTGGTTCAGGAAAGGGTACTGAAGAGTAATCTCCAGGAAGATACATGTGAAGGGCAAAGGCAGTTTGAAACATTTCTTGAAGTCTAGGAAAGGGAGAGAACTTGTCCTGCAAAGGAGAAACTAAAAAAAAAAAAAAATTAATGGAATTTTGCCAGTCTGTATGGTAATGTGTGTTTTGCTACCCTATGCAATCAACACGAAACAATACTAATGCTGTGTTGAATAAAATGGGGCCACAATGAACCGAACCTTGGATAGAATCTATGTGCACTGTTGTAAATAACAGTGGATTTTGTTGCCTTGCATTTACAAGACCATTAGTTAGAAAAGCATTTTTTTTCAAACATACTACTAATGCATTTGTCACTGAATTTCTTTTCTGTTTCTATACATTATTCCTGCAAAAAAAAGTGATTCATGCTTATCCTTATAAATAAACTGCAATTTAAAACTGAAACATTACTTCCAAAGAATATTTTGTTTACTGCAAAAGCAGCAAACTGGTATAATTGTCATACAAGCCTATCAAACATAAGTCCTGTTTTAGGGATAGCTAGTCTTGAAGTACACTGTTTTGTTCATTTATCATTTTATAGCATTTGAGGTGCTTTCTTACTTCAGTTGTATTTATTTAGTAGCATAGCAAGTAGCTGGTAACATGGCATTGTGCTTAGGAGTAATGGAACACAAGCTAGTCTACTATCTTGTGTAGCATAGTCAAATTGCCAGTTGGCTACACTGTGCAGGCTTTTGGAATCTAGATACCACAAGTCTCATTGTAGGTACTGCATTTTAGTGCAAGGTCTATCCGTAACGAACTTGGAATTATTCTGGACATAATGCATGATGCTGATTTGACTTCCATTATGGTGACCTGACTGGACAAATACTTGGGTCCTTTTCTGAATATAGCACCCTAGGCTGGAAAGGATTGGGAAGATGTAGCAATCTGATGGCACTTAATGCTGAAGCTAACCAGATATACAATGAGAACACCATCTTTTTGACTTTGTTATGAGAACAGAAAGACGTTGTAGGTTTCTGTTTGTCTGCTATCTACCTAGTCATGTGAAGAATCTTTTGTTCATGGACATCCTAGCCAACACCATATTGGGATCCAAAAACAGGTAAGTTTTGGATGACTTCAACATTTGCATCAATGAGGAGTCCATGGCTCTTGCTCAGGAACTGGATTCTGACTTTGTTCAGGTTATTAGTCCTATTACCTATTGCTTCCTGCACTTTCTAGACTGGATGTTCCAACTCAATGCATGCATCTCTGGTGTGGTGGTGGAATCAGTCTCCTGGTTAGGCTAATACCTTGATTGATTGGAAGTAAAATTACTCTTATTACTACCATCATGTTCTTCAATTGGTAGAATGCTGGAAAACAAGTGCTGAAATTACTGATTGAGTTATTTCTGCCTTACACTGATGCCTTTATTTATCCAGTGCAGGCAGTCCAGATTAACATCCTGTGGCCTATTATATAGCTGATGCCTTACACTGGACCTGTTAATCCCACATATTGTACATTCTATCCATCTGCTGCCTTCTAAGTCTTGGACTGATGCCAAACTCTGCAGGTTTAGGAGGCTGGGGTAGAGCCTTAAGCATAAGTCACAGGATCATAGGAGGTTACTAGGCTATTGCCCCTGATGCCCTTATAAGCCTAGTCAAGAGTTTAGCCCATGTTTAGACAAGTCAGCACCCAAAGCTCCTGTCCAGCAGGGACACATGTGGAGTCCCAGAGGTGTATTTTCTGTTTCCCATCCAATTATCCAGGTTGCACATAAAATGGATAATGAGGTACTCTACTTGACGTGGAGAGGGAGTCTATTCCACAAATGGGGGAGTCTCTTGGGACACAAAGCTGTCCCGCCAACAAGTCCTATTGATATCACAGACCAAGTTGAGGTCATGCGTGTGGGTTACTCAAGTGGTGCTTGACTTGCAGATATGCAGCAGTCCTATCAAGGCGGGGTCTGAGATTGCTTTGTATGCCAGACAAAGGTCACCTCTGAGGAGTCTGTATGAAACTGAGTAGAGGGAAAGGGCTTTTAGCCTATCTGTGTAGGGGAGATGTTTGAGGCCCTGGATTCTCCTGGTGAGGAACCTCTGTGGTCTCTCCAGCTGTTGCAAGTGATTTGCGAGGTACATGCTAAAGGGGGCATTGTACTCAATAATTGGCCTTATAACTGGCATTATAAGGGAAGAATACAGAGATGTTATGTCCTCTTTGTCCCTGGATGAGATACCCTTACTTATGAGGTCGGCCATGTAGAAAGCTTTCCGTACAATGGAAAGCAATGTGGTGGTCAAAAGTCAGGTTGCTATCAACCTGGGTGCCCAAATCTCTCACTACTGATTGTGTACTTAGGATGTCGTTATTAATGTGATAATATGTGAGGAGATCACTCTCCACAAGGGGGTGATGATGATGCATTTTTTGGCATTCGGCTTGAGGAAATGTTTCTGGCACTAGTCATTTGTTTGGGTGAGACCCTCTTGGAGGACGTCCAAATCACTTGGGGAATTGATGACTTTGCCCAGCTTGCAGTCATCTGCAAACCTGGTCAGCCATAGCCCACTGGTCTTGGCCTGCAGCTCAGAGAAGTATATCCTGAATAACAGAGGCCTCAAGACTGATCCCTGTGGTACACCGCTCATTACAGGTCTACTGCTTGACGTGGCGTCCGCTTTTTTGATTAGGTGGGTTCTATCAGTGAGCCAGTTTGCTAAACATTTGGTAACATACGGATTGATGCCTAGTTGAGAGAGTCTGTCCACTATGCCCGAGTGGGGAATACTGTCAAAGGCTTTGGCCAGGTCAAGGTATGTGGTGTGCAACTTCTTCCCCTCATCCATGACTTTGGTGGCTGTCTCAAAGGAGTTGACCAGATTTAACAGACACAACCTCCCCTTGACAAAGCCAAACTGTGTGGGGTCAAGTGTTTGGAGGTTGCTGATATCCCTGTTAATGAGGTCCATGATAATTCATTCCATGGCCTTGCAGATCAGGCTAGTTAGGCTGATAGGCCTATAATTTCCTGGATCGGTGGACACTCCACCTTTCTGCAAAGGGATGATAGTGGCTGTCCTCCACACGGCTGGGACAAAGCCAGTACTCAGGCTTTGGTTGAACAGGGTGGCTAATGGTGCTGCAAGTTCATGTCCTAGTTCATGTAGGATGCAGCCTGGGATGTTATCGGGTCCCATGGAGGCTGTATTTCTGCCTTTGAGAGAGCAGTGATGACCTATTTCCTAGAGATAAGGGGTGGAGGACAGTTACTGGGGATGTCCTGATTTACTGATGGGGAGACAGAGGGGAAAAGTTTTTGCTGAATCTGTCAGCCAGTAGATTGACTATATCTACAGCATTTGTATATGTGGTGTCCTTGACCACCACTTCTGAACAGATCTGGGTGCTTCCTTTGAGAGTACGGACATATGTGAAGAAGCCCTTATAACTGTCTCTAGTAGATCTGACCAATTTGGACTCGAACTTGGCTTTAGAGGATTTCACTAGTGTTCTTATTTGCTTGCTGAGGCTAAGGAGAGATTGCTTCCAACTGGGCCCCTGCTCCTTCTTGGTCCTGGAAAGCAACTTTTTTCCTTTTGTTATATAGTATATGGAAATAGGTTGGGAGGGTGGTCTAATGGTTAAGGTGTTTGCCTTGCAAACACAAGGTGCAGGGTTTGAGTCTCACAAGGAATAATTGGCTAGGCTTAAAATGGCTCTCAAGGGCAGTTATCTTAGTACTAATCTATGAACCTATTATGGCCTATCCAATGCCAAGTTTAGGACTGATGATTACTGTGCTGTTTTCGAAGCTGAGACACCTCATAAAAATGTCATATTCCTGTATAAGGAGAATGTTCTTTCAGGTATTCAACTCAGGATGTAACTCAGCCTTGTCTATCTACCAGTAAATCACTTTCTTAAGATGAATATGGAGTTGGCTATTCAATTCTTCTAATCTGGTTCCATCAAAAGCAGTTTCTTGTTCTTCCATGTCATATTCAGAGGTAATATGCAGTTCTAGCATGGAGCTTCTGTCTGGGTCATGATGTGAGTTTTAGCTACCAGATTACAAAAAATGTGGCTCTTTGGTTCCTGGCATTCATACTATGACTTAGTCTTAGATACATGAAGATTCAATATGCCTACCTTGTGCTGGATCGACTTATGCATCAAATCATCCATTCTTCATTAGTCTATGGGAGCCTTTCTGTCTGTTTTAAAGGAGGCCTTGTTGACCTTTAAGAAGACAACTTTGGACCCTGATGAGTTAGATAGCTCACATCCTATCTCTAACCTTCAATTCATTCATAAATATATCAATAAGCTTATTTACATGGATCGTGATTCATTAGTAAAGTATTATTGAGTCTGTGACCATTTTCTTTCATGTATTTGCTGAGAAAGCCCTTATTGTGATATTGCTTGATCTTTTAAGGTCCATATCAACATTATTTCATTTTGGTCTTACATGATCTCTTCTCAAGATTTGAATTTGTACAGACCATCATAACCTTCTAAATTTCTGGATCATCTTCAGACTTACTGTGGTGTTTCTGACACTGAACTGAACTAGTCTGCCTCCTATCTTTTCGGATGAACTCAGCAAGTAGTGCTGGGAATTAATTCTTCCTCATCCTATCCTATGACTGCAGGTGTTCAACAAAGTTCCATTCTGGTGTTGCTACTGTTCTCAACATTCATGCTTCTTTTAAGAAAACTAATTTGTGGGAGAGGTCTTCAGTATCATTGTTATACAGAAAATATGTGTTTTTATATCCCTTTCCATGAGACAAAATATATGCTGTGGATTTCTCTGGTGGTCACTTGGAATACATCTGGAGATGGATGCACAGCAATTACCTGCCGTTCAACACCTCTGAGACAATACTTGTCATGGAATTCTAACTGTCCAGCCTCTAAATCCAAGCTTTGAAGGTGGTAATAAGCCGGACAATGTTAATAAGGTGAAAAATCTTGATGTGGTCTTGAATGACAGACTGACACAATGTGGTGAGGGGTAAGCTGTGGTTAAGTCACCATGCTTTGAACTAAGAAATGTAGGTCAAACTAAAGTATGTTCCTCTTCCACAGGATTAGCTGATGGTTGTGCATGTCCTGGTTTCCTCTCAGTATGATTAATGACACTCCTTGTATCTAATCAGAACCTGACCACCTTCAGCTGCCACAGAGCTCCACTGCCCTGTTATTCACAGATATCCCTCATAACCCACATATTACTGTGGCTTGTAGAGTCTGTACTGGTTTCCAGCGTAGATCCACATTATCTTTAAAGTTTTTGCATTAATGTACTTAGCTCTGCACAGTCAGGTTACCCCTTATAAGGGAAGCTCCGGGTCTGCTACACTTCTGCTATGCCCTTATGGTCTTCCTTCATAGTGTTACTGGCGATTCTTAAGAGTACAGCTTGAAACTTCTGGAATTAAGTGTTTCTTATCAGAATCCATTCATCTGGAACCTCTTCCTCCTGTGTTGTCTCATTTTAAGAGGTTCCTCAAGAAACACTAGGGTTGCCACTTTTTCAAATGCCCAAAGTGGGACATTTTTGGTACAAACATCAGATTTTGCAGGATGAAACATAGTCACAGCCAGTACAAAGGACATAATTTCACTTTTTTGCCAAAATAAAAGCTTATTCTTGTAACATTTTAGTTGCTTATTCTGTTTCTTATAACATTTAGGTGTTTCAGATACAGAATAACTATTATATGCAGTTATTATATAGTCCTAAAATATCAGGACATTTGCCATTTTTTTTTTCAGGACACAACTGCCCAAAGAGGGACTGTCCCTCGCAAAGTGGGACAGGTGGTAACCCTAAGAAACACTTATTAATTTGGCTTTTGATCAGCTCTGACTTTTACTTCTCTCAGTTGCTTTTCACATTTAACTTTAATTTATAATTTATTTACTTTATTGAGCTTTGTTTGTTGTACTTTTATGTTTTATTGCACATTTTAATCTAAAATGCTTCAAAAATAAGCACTTGATTGTCAATAAGGCTGAGGATGAGGGAATGTAGCACAGAATTTTCATGGCTAGCACTGTTTACAATGAACAGGATTTATCTCTAGTTGGAATTAAAATTTGTATAGTAGAGCTGAGTTGCCAATACATGAGTGTATTAAAAATTCTGGCCATTGATGGATATTAAGGGACGAATAGGAATGAATAAAGTTTCACAGATTAAAAACAAAATTTTAAATTTTATGGCAGGAAAATTTCATTTTATTTAGTAATGTTCTTAAAGTGTTAGTAAGAAAGTGATGTCTATAAAGAAATTCAGAGTAGAACTGTTGAAAACAAAATTTTTCTGGCATTAAAATCTAGAAATTATTTAATTTTTTACAATCAGCCTAAGCATTTCTCTGAGAAATAGTATTTTGAAAATGAGTGTCAGATTTTAAATAGTCCATGCATATGCAAATCAGTTCAAATTGATTAAGATGCTCTAAAGTACAAGAATACAACATACATAAATCAGACAGTCATGCTGATGCAGATAAAATCCAAAATAAATAGTGAAATAAAAATAAACCATTAACAGTAACTGCAAAAGAAAAAAAAGAGCAATGCCATCGCTGCCTCTTTCATAGCAGGCCTAGTGAAAGAGGTGCGATCTAAGTGACCTCTGAAAGCCACATAAAAAGTAGATTCAAAGCCATTGGGGTAGAATATTCTAAAGGCAAGGTGTCTGCTATATGGAACACCAGGTCCCTATCGGTTGATTACATTTTCAGAAATTCAAAATTCATACGGTCGAGACCATATGATCGATTTTTTGAAAACTCATACCTTCTGAATTGACACTGGGGTACAGTGCAGACCAGGAAATTTATCCTTTTCCTCACTGTAATGCGATCTCTGAGTTGTTTTATTTAATTTGCAGGGGGTGGGAGGGATGCAGGAGGGCTGGAAAAACATAAAAAGGTAGATTTTTATGTTTTTTTTTTTTTGTTTGTGTTTTTTTTTTTTTGTAATGTTTGTGTTTTTGTTAATTCAGTGATATGGTCTCAACTATATGAATTTTGAGTTGATGAAAACTTGATCATCTGACATAGACCCGGAACACCATACACTAAACATTTGAGGATGCATGCTTAAATCTACTAGCAGTTGCAAAGTAACTGAGTGGTGGGCCTGAACCTGTAGATAAGGAATTATAATTCCCTAAGTTCAGAACATGTAGGCCAAGAAAAAAAAGACACTAAAAACTTATAGGACATAAGTAAATGCATAGGTACCCAATGCAAATACAGAAAGAACAGTTAAATAAGCAGAAAATAGGGAGTGCCAGTCTGATAAATTACAGCATAGCTTTGCACCAGCTATAAATGCTCATTTCGGTACCAGACAGCCCCAGGCATAGGAAACTACAATGGTCCAAGTGTGGCAAGATCAAACCATGAATTGCAATCACAAGGTCCTCAGGCGGAACTAGTTGCTCAGATTGGACAATACACCTCAGACAATGAACAGACGCACTGATGATATTTGATACCTAGTCCAAACATTTCAGCATGTTTTCAAGAATCACTCTGACATAATACATATTAGATATAAATTCCAGTCTGCTTCCTCAGAGATGCAGAGTCCCTTAAAGTGTCACAAATAGCTAAGGATACTGACGTCAAAGTGTTGAACTTCACACAGTACTGCTTCATTTAAAGATAGCTGTAATCCAAATAATTTACTAAGGGACTAACAACCACTATGCACTTCAGAGGTAAAAAAGATGTATATGGGTAGTGTCTATAAAACAGCGGTACTGCACACATCTTCCTCTAATGATACATCCCAATGAAAGCATATACATTGTAAACAACAATGGAACCATGTTGCTCCCAGTAAGCCAGAGAGTGGTTGGGAGATGAATTTAAGCTGCAAACCTGCTCTCTGAAAATGTCCCTAAAGATAGGAAGCAAATAATTCCAGGACATATTAGAGATACAAAACCATGACTAAAATGTTTTCAGTAACATACTATGATCTGTTATGCCAAATGTGGTGGAGATATCAAAGAGGACCAGAACAAAGTATTAATGTTGATCTCCTGACTTCTGAAAGTTATTTACTGCTCTTGTAAGAGTAGTCACAGTATTATGATATGTGTGAAATCCATACTGAAAAAGATCTAGGAAACTATGATCCTTCTAAAATGACTCCCTATAACAGATTATGTTCTTGATAACCATATTTATAAAATGAAAATTCAGCATGCAGTTGCAGTTTTGAAAAAGGTAAAGGATTAAAGATGTCTCCTTGAGCACAAGTGCCACCAAGGCCTTCTTAAGGAATGGTGGAAAAATACTGGTTCTCTGAAAAGTTCAGAAGATCTGACAAATAAATAGCCCCAGGACCTTCAGACAAGACAAAAGAAGTATATATGAGCACGCATTCAGACTGCAGAGTGTAAAGCACATAACTGAAACCAAGGACAGAAAATCCAAGTAGCCAAAAATAGAAAACCCACATCAAAACCAATCAAAAGAGTCTGAAATCAAGACCAAAGTAACTTCCCTGATAATACTAGGATGATTCTCCAACCTAATGGAAAATGGAAGCAATCTTATCTAAATAAATAAGTGGCTGTCTTACAGTTATTGTATGCAAAAGCCCTGTAGATAATAAAAAACAGGTAGGAAGGAACTCCCTATCCCCCATCTGGAAGAACTATCATCCTTTGCAGGGGAGCAAGTCTCATGGTCTGTGCCATGGGACTATATCACTTAATCAAAATACGTATTTGTCGAATATGTATTTATCAAACACTAATCAGCAAAACTCATTTCAGCGAACCCCGGACTTTTTACCAGGGCTAGAAAACACTCAACTAACAGACTCCAGAACAGTCACCACACTAAATCAAACCCACCCAAGTGAGGGGCTTCACCACCCCAACACCCCAATGTGGGGGCTATGCCCCCCACCCCCCTAACTATATATACCATCTCTGAGATCTCACTACATGGGGAAAAGTTGTGGTGTTGGCCAAGTGCTTCTTAACCCTGGGGGGAAAAGTCCAGGATTCACTGAAATTAATTTCACTGATTAGTGTTTGATGAATACGTATTCAACGAATATGTATTTCAATTAAATGATATAGACCTGTGCCATACCTGATTCACTTTTTGTATGAAATGTGGACTGATGCAACAGAAACCTGTGTAGACAAAAGCATTGTCTTTTTATGAGATATCTCAGACTGGTAATGAGCACAACGTTTATGTAGGATAAGTGTGTCTTCCAGAAGACATAACCTTCTCCATGTGCATTTCAAACCTCACCCATATTTGATAAGGGAGTGGAGCACAATATGATTCACACAACTGCGCAGAGACTAAGCATACACAAGGAGAGGCAAACTGATCAAGAGGAAAGTCCAAAACCTCATTAGAAGCTGAGGCCAGATGACTGGTATCACTCACAGTGGAGTCCATGGAGGCTCGCAGGGAACAGGCATCAGAGCTTCACTTGGATAATTACTTAAGTTTCTGTGCTTCACCATCTCAAGGCAGGGTAGTCATACAGGAGAGATCTCATACAAAAAGTGAATCAGGTATGGCACAGAACACTTGCTCCCACACAAAGGATGAGGTTTCCAGATTTATCCCCTTAAGTTGGCCATATTAATGACACAAACAGACTTGATGCTCTTCATAATACAGACGAATTCCATAAAAGATACTGACTTTCAGTCATCCCCAATGTTAAAGTCACACATATACCCCATGACAGGAACATCCTCATACAACATCATAGATGGTAGATGACAGAGAACAGTTTGTTCAGCAGATGTTACATATTCAAAGGTATTGAGCATCCTTCAGGAACCCTTATCGTATGCAGTTATGCCTTAATTCAGATAGCAAACCCCAAAATCTTGTCAAATTTCAGATGCTAAATGTTGGGGACAAAAGGAGGCACTGCAGCCTCCAAATATGACTGAAATATTCATACATCCATTTTTTTATTAATGTGATTGAGATCTGCATCTCAAAGTAAGTCAAAGGTAATCCCAGACTTGTTGCAGATGGGCCTCAAAGTGATTTATAGTCCTTTATAAGAGACTAAAAGAGAGCAGGTCTTGCATATTAGCCTGTGATGAATGACAGACTTCCTGAGTACTTTTGAAAGAACAAAATGAATGGAAAATTGTATGAAATTTCACCCCAGACTGGTGCTTATTACCCAAACGAAGGATGTGATTCACAAGCCCATAAGCCACAACAAATAATGGCTTGTGGTTCATAGGTCTTTACTAGGCTAACAATCACAAGGGCCTTTTTAAGCCTAGTCATACATACCAAATTCTGACAAGTTGTTGTACCCTTGATAAGTGTAAGTAGGGAATTGGGAGATGAACAATTTACAGGCTGCCTGTCTCCACTAGAGACATACAGTGGCTATAAAAAGTGTACACACTCCTGTTAAAATGCCAGGTTTTTGTGATATAAAAAAATGAGACCACAATAAATCATTTCAAAACGTTTCCCAGCTTTAATGTGACCTATAACGTGTACAATTCAATTGAAAAACGAACAAATCTGTTAGGGGAAAAAATATAAAAAATAAAAAATGTACAATAAGCTGGTTGCATAAGTGTGCCCACCCTTAAACTAATACTTTGTTGAAGCACCTTCTGATTTAATTACATCATTCAGTCTTCTTGGGTAGGAGTCTATTAGTATGGCACATCTTGACTTGGCAATATTTGCCCACTCTTCCTTGCAAAAGTGCTCCAAATCTGTCAGACTGTGAGGGCATCTCTTGTGCACAGCCCTCTTCAGGTCACCCCACATATTTTCTATTGGATTTTGGTCTGGACTCTGGCTGGGCCATTCCAAAGCTTTCATTTTCTTCTGGTGAAACCATTCTTTTGTTGATTTGGAAGTATGTTTGGGGTCACCATTGAGTTGAAATGTGAAATTCCTCTTCATCTTCAGCTTACTAGCAGACGCTTGAAGGTTTTGGGCTAAAAGTGATTGGTATTTGGAACTGTTCATAATTCCCTCCACCTTGACTAAAGCCCCTATTCCAGCTGAAGAAAAGCGACCTCAAAGCATGACAATGCCACCACCATGCTTCACTGTGTAGATGGTGTTCTTTTGGTGATGCAAAGTGTTGTTTTTGCGCCAAACTTACCTTTTGGAATGGTGGCCAAAAAGTTCAACCTTGGTTTCATCAGACCATAACACATTTTCCCACATGCTTTTGGGAGACGATGTATTGTTTTGCAAATTTTAGCCAGGCCTGGATGTTTTTCCGTTTAAGAAAAGGCTTCCGTCTTGCAACCCTACCCCATAGGCCAGACATATGGAGAATACGGGAGATTGTTGACACATGTAGTACACAACCAGTACTTGCCAGAACTCCCTGCAGCTCCTTCAGTGTTGCTATAGGTCTCTTGGAAGCATACCTGATCAGTTTTCATCTTATCTTTTCATCAATTTTGGATGGATGTCCAGTTCTTTGCAAAGTCACTGTTGTCCCATATTTTCTCCGCTTTCTATGACTGTCTTCACTGTGTTCCATGGTATATCCAATGCTGTGGAAATTTTTTTGTACCCTTCTCCTGACTGTACCTTTCAACAATGATCCCTTTGATGCTTTGTAAGCTCTCTGCGAACCATGGCTTTTGCTGTAGCAGGCAACTGAGTAAATATCAAGAAAATCCTACTAGGCAGGTGAACTTTATTTGGGGTTAATCAGAGTCTCTTTAATTGATGGCAGGTGTGTACCCAAGAAGACTGAATGCTATAATTAAAGCGAAAGGTGCTTCAACAATGTATTAGTTTAAGGGTGTGCACAAATGCAACCAGCTTATTGTACATCTTTTATTTTTTATATTTTTTCCCCTAACAGATTTATTTGTTTTTCAATTGAATTGTACAGGTTATAGGTCACATTAAAGGTGGGAAAAGTTTTGAAATGATTTATTGTGGTCTCATTTTTTTATATCACAAAAACCTGGCATTTTAACAGGGGTATGTACACTTGTTATATCCACTGTAGATGCCAAACCAGGGATGAATTTCCTATTTCCCATCCAGTTGTCCAAGTTAAATTTGAATTGGGTTAGGAAGAAACTCTGCTTCATGTGGAAGGGGAGCCTATTCCAGAGCCGGGGTAGTCTCTGGGATACATACCTTTCTCTTCAGCAGGTCCTATTTATGTCATATGTTGGTGCCCCAGCATATGTCCCTTTAGGATAACAAATTTCCTGCACAGACAAATGCCTGTAAAAATATTCTGAAGCCACCAAAAAAAAAAATTGGGTGACAAGAAGTCAAACGTGTCACACTGAAAACCCACTGTCACCCACCCAGCCTTATAATACACCACAGATGCCCCACAAAAATATTGCCATAAATATGTGGGACAAAGTATCTTACATAAATTAAAATATTTTCACAGACACACAAGTTTCAGCTAGGCTTAAATACGTGGATGCATGCATGCATGCATGAAAATGTTTCTAATTAATTGAGGCACTAGCAGCCGCCTAATTAGGTAAGCCTATGGTACAGGATGAAATAAAAAGCCTTTTACAAATCTAGGAATAAGCAGTCACTACATTACTGCTGTTGACTCTAGTGCAGATAAAGTCAGTGACAGCTAGAATGGCAATATTGATATGATCAGGTCCAAAACCACACTGGTTTCACAGAAAAGTTTATTACTGCTGATAAGGAAATGATTTGCAAGTGAACAGCTTTCTCAAATAAATATTAGAAGTAATGAGAAGGCAATATGTTCATAGTTAGAAATGCAGTGAGGATATCCCCTAGTGTACTGAAAAAGCTATGGTTTGCTTTCACACATATGGCACAGTATATTATGCTAACCTCTTATTAAATAAAAGTTTAATTGGATAAGAAGAAGCCTTGGAAGAACATTGTGTACTATTAGACTTTAAAAAAAGTTTTAATGACTTTATTATTGTTTTTACAACTGAGTAGGTATTAAGGGTTTGATTATGAGCAGCATGGGTGAGGTGGGTATACATTTTTAATGATGTTAGGAGTTTGAACAACTGAGTGCATTTTAATGGTTTGATTGTGAACAGTATGGTTGAGAGGTATACAAAGTTTTAATGGTTTTATGAGTATTTGCACTTCACTACTATTAGTGGCTTGATCTTGAACAGTTTGACTGAGAGGAATTAGATAAAATTCCTTGGTTTGGGGGTAGTTAGGGTGTAGTGGAACACATTTCTGGGTTTACCTTCATATGTCCGACAGCCACATCGTCGAAACTGCTGCCATGAACTGCAAACCGCAAGTTCCCAAAGCCACAAAAAAACCAAAGTGCCAAATTACAAAATCTCACCCCCTTTTTGACCCATGGTAGCACTTGTTTCAGCGGTAGAGCAATCGGAAATGTCGAAATTTGATATTCTTTCGACATTTAGGGAAGTCGGTGGGATGGAATTCGTGTAAATGGTTCACGTATGTGCATATTCAAAGAATGTGCTTTCAAGCATATGAAGGTAAACCACATTTCTGAAGTAGTCAGTGAAATGCTGTGACGTGTTCATCTAAATGGTATTGATGAAGGTTGGGTGGTTTTGTTTCACTTGGGAGTAAATGTCTGTTGTATCGAACCTACTTCCAGTTCGAATGAGAGCAAAACTGAAAACCGTTGACCTGTTTTGGTTTGCTCTGATGAATTAATGATTTGAAGTAGTTTCTTGCATTTTCTTTTTTACTTTGTGATGAGGTGATGTACTTTCTACACTTTCCAGAGATTATATCTTTCTACAGTGACATTTCCTAGAAAGTGCTATAGTGTTAATTAAAGTTTCAATTATTATATTCGTCAGTGCAGAATTTAAAAAAGTTGTTAGTGTGACTGGATAAGACAGGTTCTTCTGTTGTATTTGTGCCCACAGATCACCTTAAGGAGTATATGGCTAAAGCAGCAACATCACCTGCCATGTTTGCCTCTAATGAGGGATAATGTCACTATCAGGAATGTGTGGTTTTACTGTAATTTCTTACACTTCATTAATCACCAGGATGTGTCTCCACTAGCCTCTTTTGCAAAACACATGGATAGCAATATCTTGCCTTCCTTAATGCCTTCAACATTTCCTACACAAAGGCTTCCACCCCCATAACTGGTGGGTAAGAAACTGTATTGGCCTGTTTTGACCCAGCATAGTTTAATTACTATCTTGGACAAGGCAGGTGTATTGCTGCAGTACTACTGAATTTTATTAAATCATCCACACTGAAGTCCAAAATGTATTTATTTATTTATTTAACATTTGTTTACCGGGAAAGTCCGAATGGGTGAGGAGCCCATTTTCAGTGGAGGCCTGGTGAGAAAAACTCCAAATGATACATAAAAGTTAAGACAATTGACATGAACAAGATAAAAAACAAGTATTAAAGCACACATTAATAATAATTGAATACTAAACAATTCTAGAGAGGTATATGCAATAATATATACAAAATAAGCACGGAAAGGCAGATAAAATAATAAAACATGTACTAAAGTAAAGTGGTAGACTGCAAACTCTTTTTTTATACACATCAGGTAGGATATAATAAAACATGTACTAAAGTAAAGTGGTAGACTGCAAACTCTTTTTTTATACACATCAGGTAGGAGTAAGGTAAAGAATGAGGATCAGAACATTAGATGCAGGTAGATGCTTAGAAGGATGGATATGTTAAGGGTGTAGAAAGATGGAAAGTCTGTTAGTCCAATATGCTAGTGGTTGATAGATGAAATTCCTGTTTTAGGGATAGAAATGAAAACCCCTAGAGAGTGAATGGAGCTTACCTGTTAGGAGAAGAGAAAATACTTTGAAGTTACTCCATACCACAAGTTTAACACCATGATCCAGGTAATTTGTTACCCACGAGGAACTGAGCTAGACAGGAGTATCACTTTCCAGGCTTTAACAGACTGCCTTCTCAGAAAGCACTTGAGCAGATCTGTTACTAGGCTGGACTACAAAACAGTGCATTATCTGCTCTTGGGCCAGCTTTCTATAGCTGTTTTCCTTGACTGAGTTCCACTTGTTTCTTCTAGAAAATAACGCTGTTGGGTGTCTAGACACAGTCATTTTGTCAGCAGGATTACTGCAGGCAGCTTACCTGCTACATTATACTTATATCAGGCAGCAGAAAACCCCCATGTTAGGTAGTCTAAGTGACAAACAGCAAATGATGCCTTTGTACATAGGAACAGACATTTTATTAATATTAAGCATGCAGTTAGCACACATGATTAAGGGTATGCAATGTTAATGAGATTATTCTTGTAGTTCTGAGTTTCAGTGCCTCAGCCTCCATTTGCTTACTTTGCAACTATGGGGTGGTTGGGAAATTCAGCTAGGCTCTTCAATGGCTTCTGTATTACATGTCTAGTAACTGCCTCAGACCATAGCAACCGAGGGACAGCTATGATAAAGAAAACAAGATAGGAGTATGACATTTTCAGGTCTGCCATAATAAGTTCTACAACAAATACTCCTGGCTTCCCCACATCTACAGATACAAGGGTAGTCTCAGATGACAATCTATGACAAATACATTTTACTACTTCACTTGCCAAATTACTCTTAATAAGATGATTGCACCGCATGACTCATAACTTTGCAGAGTCATTGGGAGATACATAGAACTGACAAACAGGAAATACACGCTTACCACATACAAGAAAAACTTGTCTTTCTGATATGCAAAGGCCTCACCAAAGCTGTTTTAATAGTAACTGCACAGTTAGTTTGGTATATGTGTTCAAAACAAATGCTATTTGAAGGTTGTAATTGTAACTAGATGCCTTTGCAGTGAGTGCAACTTCCTCTCCCCAAAGCAAGAATACCACAGACTGCTTGAGCTCCTCATCAGTTACAGGATTATTTATAGATTCATGTTAAAACACTCATGGGGGCACATGCACCCTTGCATGGTCCATTCTGTTCCTGAACCTTTTTTTAGGCCACTGACTACCTTTTCTCATGACCTGCTGGATAAAAATAATTAAAGGTGATGTCAAACAACAGTGAAAATACTTTTAAAATACCAGTTAGACTCCACGAATAAACATACATATATGTATGCATATACGTACTTATTTATTCATTCATGTATTCATTTATTCATTCATTTTTCATTAAGCATGTGAATGAAATGATCCTGACAGACCTTTTTCAGCCATAAATGACTACACAAGGACAGATGCCAATGCAGCATATATGAGCAATTTAGAAGAATCAGGCCTTTGGTAAGATAATTAATAAATACCTCATCATACAGTGGATATAGAAGTGTACACACTCCTGTTAAAATGCCAGGTTTTTGTGATACAAAAAAAAAGAGACCACGATAAATAATTTCAAAACTTTTCCCACCTTTAATGCGACCTATAACATGCACAATTCAATTGAAAAACAAACAAATCTGTTAGGGGAAAAAATACAAAAATTAAAAAATGTACAATAAGCTGGTTGCATAAGTGATTTAATTACAGCATTCAATATTCATGGGTAGGAGTCTATCAGCATGGCACATCTTGACTTGGCAATATTTGCCCACTCTTCCTTGCAAAAGCACTCCAAATCTGTCAGATTGCAAGGACATCTCTTGTGCACAGCCCTTTTCAGGTCACCCACAGATTTTCTATTGGATTTAGGTCTGGGCTCTGGCTGGGCCATTCCAAAACTTTAATTTTCTTCTAGTGAAGCTATTATTTTGTTGATTTGGATATATGCTTGGGGTCATTGCCATGTCGAAAGGTGAAATTCCTCTTCATCTTCATCTTTCTAACAGACACCTGAAGGTTTTGGGCCAAAAGTGACTGGTATTTGGAACTGTTTATAATTTCCTCCACCTTGACTAAAGCCTCAAGCTGAAGAAAAGCAACCCCAAAGTATGATACTGCCACAACCATGCTTCACTGTGGGGATGGTGTTTTTTTGGTGATGCGAAGTGTTGTTTTTGCACCAAACGTACCTTTTGGAATTGTGGCCAAAAAGTTCAACCCTGGTCTCATCAGACCATAACACATTTTCCCACATGCTTTTGGGAGACTTGATGTATTGTTTTGCAAATTTTATCCAGGCCTGGATGTTTTTCTGTGTAAGAAAAGGCGTCTTGCAACCCTACCCCATAATCCAGACATATGAAGGAATACGGGAGACTGTTGTCACATGTAGTACACAACCAGTACTTGCCAGAAATTCCTGCAGCTCCTTCAGTGTTGCTGTAGGTCTCTTGGCAACCTCCCTGACCAGTTTTTATCTTGTCTTTTCATCAATTTTGGGGAGATGTCCAGTTCTTTGCAATGTCACTGTTGTCCCATATTTTCTCCACTTTTTGATGACTGCCTTCACTGTGCTCCATGGTATATCCAATGCTGTGGAAATTTTGTTGAACCCTTCTCTTCTCCTGACTGATACCTTTCGACAATGAGATCCATTTTATGCTTTGTAAGCTCTCTGTGAACCATGGCTTTTGCTGTAGCAGGCAACTGAGTAAATGTCAGGAAAATCCTACTAGGACAGGTGAACTTTATTTGGGGTTAATCAGAGTCTCTTTAAATGATGGCAGGTGCGTACCCAAGAAGATTGAATGCTGTAATTAAATCAAAAGGTGCTTCAACAAAGTATTAGTTTAAGGGTGTGCACACTTAACCAGCTTATTGTATGTTTTTTATTTTTTATATTTTTCCCCTAACAGATTTGTTTTTCAATTGAATTGTACAGGTTGTAGGTCACATTAAAGGTGGAAAAAGTTTTGAAATTATTTATTGTGGTCTCATTTTTTTATATCACAAAAACCTGCCATTTTAACAGGGGTGTGTACAAATTTTATATCCACTGTATGTAGAATAGTTTTCATGTCTGTATTATAGTCACTGTCTTTTTTAAGTTCTATCATTTATCATTCCTCAATAAAACATACTGTTCACCAAGAATGACATCTATTTCATGTCATGATGTGTACCTTTAGTTACCCAATCATTTGTAGACTACTGACATGTCAGGATATACCAGCATGTGAGAGTAAAACACTAACTTTAATGTTCCACAAAATGGCATCAGACCAAAAACAATGTTAACAACTTCTCCACTTCTCACAAAAACACTAGCAACTGGTTTATATCAGACTGAAAGCATTTTGGGATACATTACTTCTTAAAGTGGCAATGCTAATAGACATATTCACAGTATATAAAAAACATATAACAGCTAGACATTCCTTATCATCAAATCTCCACCCAAGGATACAAATACTTCTCTTTCTCTGAAAGCACAAAATGCAGTTATAGTGCACTACTGATGCAGATGTTCAATATTCCTGAATTTTTACAATCTGTCTGAGTGCTCTAAAAAGACCACCAGGGCACCCAGGGCAACCTCCACTTCACCCTGACCAAGCTATGCATCTTGCTTTAAAACTTTACACATGGTAGATAAACAATTATTCATGAAACAGCAGTGACTGAGGTAAATACTACTCTTAGCAGAAATACATTCTATAGGAGGAAAAATCAAAAAACATTATCTGTCCATATTATTCAGTTACATTCTTGATATTTTGATGGAATTCAAAATTATTGTCCATTATAAGTTACATGAATGGAAACTATGGAAAAATGGTTTGACAAAATTAAAAATGGACATTTTCTCTAGAGTCAATTTGTGGAGCATTCTAGGCAGAATGAGGTGCAACTGTACTCAGATTAAAGGTTACGCAGATTGCCATCAAACATTATAGATTCGGGACTTCAACCCTCTCCTCAGATAGTGGGTGGAGACAATACCTCTGAGGAAACAGGAACATTCTAACTACCTGAAGACCTAGTCAGCCCTGGTTCAGACACCTGGGAATGCTCTCAGGAGCTCAGCATTCATCTTGAGGTCCATGTGGAACTGATGGTCTGTGCCACTGACTGCATCTAACTATGGTGCCATCTTCAGTTTACATCATGTATGACTTCACTTCATTGCTTTTTCCACTGTAGTACCAGTTCTGCATCACTTTTTCTCCCCCTCTAACCAGGCACACTAGTTGGCCAGTTTGAAAGACAGGTAATGGTTGGGTGGAGTACAGGCTCTCATAAAATCTCTTGAAAGAAGCTTTAAGTCTCTGATTATTTGTATTATGGGCTCATACTGAATATACTTTTGGCTCAAGTTTGAATTTCAATATTAGCATGTCAGTGTTACTCATCTTCCATGCATTAACAGTGAAGGCGTACTCCTGTGGCACTGTATGGAATCGTTCAAGTCCACATGAGAGCTCTGGGAGGACTGGACTGCCTCAGGATTCTTTTTAGCTGTCAGGACTACCCTCCCAGCAGCTCTGTTTGCCTGAGGATAATGATAACTTGAAGTAGTATGAGTGAAATCATAGTTATCAGCAAACTGCTGGAATTTAGTCGACACAAACTTGTGTACTATTGTCTGTAACCAATCCAACGGTTATTCCATATCTTGTGAAGGTGGTCTTTAAACTTATGTTTGTTTAGCTAGTCATAGTCTGCACGTGTAACATCACAATGTCATTAGAGTAATACTAAGTAGCTTTATGACCTCAAACTCACAGACGTCAGCAGCTATATTTCGCCATGAACCTTGTGGTAAGGGTGTCAGCAGTAAAGGCTCTCTTCTTTGAGATGGTTTATGGATAACACATAAATGACACTTTGACACAAGCTTTGCAATGTCTACATTAATATTAGCTACCGCACTGATATTTTAGCTCTTTTATGACATTTTGTGAGGCCTTCATGTCTTTTGCATATCTGCTTTAACACATTCAGACACACTAGCAACTAACAAATTAGACACACTGTATAATGGGATACATAACTTCTTAAAGAGTAATACTTGTTATTTAGAGAACGGGCAAGCTGTACATTAAATCCTGATTGGGGAACAAATATGACAGGCACACTACTAACATCCAGATTATCACTTGATTTGGCTTTCCAAAAATAACTCATCCTTAATTAGAGAGGGAAGAGTCTTCCGGAATGAATAGAATTACTCTTGATCTTACGTTTTAGTACTAATGCTTATGCCCGGCAAGCTTGGTGATTCAGCTGAATCATACACATAGCTTTATCTCATAGGGATAATCTGAGGCTAGCTGCTTCATGCATATCCCTGTGCTCAATTAAGCCACACATTAAAATGGCAATCACCTGGCTGTGACAATGAAACTGCATGCACTGCTTTGATATTAATTAATGACCAACAGAATTTAATACGGAGTCCTAAATAACTTGCTATTTCTCCACAAAAGTGATAACTATTTGATATAATCTCTGCAGATCACTGTGTGTATTGTACCTAATCAGCCACTGTAGCTAGATAGCACGTGCAAGGTCAGTGCCATTTTGTATAGTCAGTCAGAGTGAATGCAGACATGAAAGGAGATGCACATGCGAGTATATGAAGTAATGAGTCAGTCAGTTAGCTTAAATATATGTTACAGTTACAACTCCTAAAGTGTTTATGTACAATAAACAACTTGAACCCATGACAGTGCCTCAGTGTCTCATTTGATACACGAGACATGCTACATGGTGTCAGAATGGGATCCGAAGTGAAGCAACTGGCAAACCATGAGGCACGCAGTTAAAAGTGCAGCAATATACAGGAGACAACTCACAAATAAGTCAGTGGTTATTCAAAGGTATTTAAGCTCATTTAAATAATTTTTCAGTCACCGAATAAGTGGCGAAGCATTCAAAACATTCAAAATAATTACTGAGATAAATAAAATGTCCAGAATTGCAACATCCTGATAAAAGTATTCAAAATAAATACAAAAGTGTATGAAATAATTTCCAAAGTGTTAAAATGTAAGAAAAGGCTAAAATGACCGAATTTTTTCACAATGTACTACTTTTTCGCATTAACTGAAACTTTTCAAAGTATCGAAAGTATCCAGAGTGTCTGCAGTGTTGGTAGTGTTAAAGTGAAGCCTTTTCAGAAAGATTGTTGTACAGTTGATCATAACTACAAGTACCTGGTCTATACTTATATTTAACTGTATTTTGTTGTTATGGCAGAGGGATTTTGCAGACTCTGACTGCTGTTGTTATAATAATATTGCTGAGAATTGGCAAGTGTTTGAGCAAGAATACATTTTCATATAGGCTGCATTTTCTGATAAAGACACATGTACAAAAGCATTTATATTTCTTATTTTAGCTGGTCCAGAAGCCATTGAGAGGGAACATTCCTTTGTGTATGCACCTGCCGTATATGGGGAGGGGGAGAACTGCCATACTGTGATACAGACTGAAAAAGTGGATACCCTGAGTGCTTAAAACATAAATTTACAGAAATGTGTAACCCTCAAACAAATATTACAATGGAAAGGCACATATTTTACACAAGAAATCTAAAGCCTGGTGAAACTATAGCATCATATATTATCGACTTATGAAATAATGCAAAAACATGCAGATTTGGTGATTTATGAAATAAGTTGATAAAAGACAGGCTTGTGTGTGGTGTTAATAATGATGCAGTGGGAAAGATTTTGCTTCAAGACAGTGATTTAACCATGACCAAAGCCACTGAGATTTGTCAAGTATATGAGCTTAAAGAAAAGCATACGAATATGCTTACGAAATATAAAAACGTGAATGCAGTATCTGCCAGTGCAAATGCTGATAGTTTACAACATAAAGCTAAGATGAAAAACAAATATAAACCAAAGGATGTGTCAGCACCCAACTTTAAGTAGAAACAGAATGGGGCCACAACATCCATCCTTATTGTTAATTGTCATAATTGTGGAGGCAGTCATAAACCTAAACGAGAAAAGTGCTTAGCTTTTGGTCAGAAGTGTCATAAATGTAAAATGTGGAATCATTTCAAAAGGCTTTGCAAGTCTAAAGTGGCACATCCTTTTGTTAAAAAGAGAGTATCCAAAGCAAAAAGATCAGGTAGAGAGCTGTGAGCAAACGTTCTGTGTTGATGGTGTCTCTGTGATTGATGAAACAATTAACACAGTGGATTATTGGCTGGCAACAAAGAGTGAAATATTTTGTACTACTCAGATTAATGAGAAACCTGTAGAGCTTAAAGTAGACACTGGATCCAAGTGTAATGCTATATCAGCACAAATGTTTGCTAGAGTATGAGCTGGTGAGAAACTTGATTCAGCAAAGTGTGCAAAACTTGTTGCTTATGGTGGTGAAGAGATTCAAATTGATGGTGTAGTAGTTCTCACATGCCATTCTGCTGCGAACAGCTATGACTTGCAGTCACTGTTAGACCTCAAAGACAGTTAGAGAATGGGACTGATTATATTTAATAAAGAGGTCCACAATATAAGTCTGAACAACAACGATAATTTTACACAGAATATTTGTAGTGAATATGCTGATATTTTCAAAGACAAACTTGGCAAACTTGCAGTCACATATTTCATGAAGTTAAACTATGAAATAAGTCCAGTTGTCAGACCAGCAAGAAAGGTTCCAGTAGCCATGAAGAGCAAAGTAAAAACAGCACTTGACAAAATGGTGAATATGGGTGTAATTACTCCAGTAAAAGAACCGAATGAATGGGTATCCTCCATGTTCACAGCTCATAAGAAAAGCTCAGGTGATATTCTAATATGTATTGATCCAACAGACTTAAACAAAGCACTTAATCATCCTCATCATCTGATGCACATAGTAGAACAGGTAGCTGGTCTCATACCAAATGTCACTGTTTTCTTAGTCTTAGACGCAAAAAGCTCCTTTTGGAAATTTCGCTGGATCACAAATCGTCATTGTTAACCACTTTCAGTACATCATTTAGAAGATACAGATTGTTGAGAATGCTATTTGGGATAAATTCTGCCAGTGAAGTATTTCAACATGCGATGGAACAATTTTTTTTGGTTATCCATGTGCTATCATAGTTGATGACATTAATGTAGGGGGAAATGGTGAAGTCAAACATGATAGAAATCTCAGGAAAGGTGTAGACTGTGACTGTGAAGTAAATCTTAAACTGAATCCTCAGAAATGCAAATTCAAACTGAAAGAAGTTACTTATGTGGGTCATTTGTTTACCAGATATGGCTTACAACCAGATCCATCTAAGCAAGCAGCAATTCTTGAGATGTCAGTTCCAGAAGATGTCACATCATTACAATGTTTTCTTGGTATGGTCAACTATTTAGGAAAGTTCATCCCAAACTTAAGTGAGCATTCATCACTGTTACGTGAGTTGACACGCAAAAATGTAAACTGGTGCTGGCTGGAACAACACCAAACAGCATTTGACATTCTGATATAGAAAACTGCCAGTCCACCCACGTTGAGATATTATCATGTTCACAAACTCTTAACTCTTTTGTGTGATGCTTCAAAGTATGGTCTTTGTGCAGCATGTCTTCAAAAAGGCATATCAATAGCCTGTGCATCCAGAACTTTAACCAAAACTGAAATGCAGTATGCACAAATAGCTTTTAGTAGTACTGTTTCCCTGTTCAAAGTTCAATGATTATATTTATGGAAAACCTGTTCAAATAGAGATTGCTCACCAACCTCTAGTGACAGTTATGAAAAAGCCAATACATACAGCCCCAGCACGCCTGCAATGCATGATGTTAAAATTGCAAAAATACAATTTCAATATTGTATATTGTCTATACAAAAGGCAAATATCTATACCATGCAGATGATTTGTTCAGAGCACCCAGATAAACAATAGAATGTCATGACAATGAGAAAGCAGACTTTGAATGGAAGTCAAAAATTTCTCCTCAAAGCATCTTGATGAACTCAGAAATCACACAGCCTCAGACACAATTCTCTACAAGCTGCAACACTTTATTAGTCAAGGATGGCCAGTACGACAAGTATTTTCCTTACAGAGATGAGGTCATGATGGAAGATGGAATCACCATGAAAGGTCCTAAAGTGGTAATTCCTACAGTATTACAACAAGAATATATCAAAATTTTACATCATTGTCATCCAGGTACTGATTCAACTAAAAGACGGGCAAGAGGCATAGTATTTTGGCCTTCTATGTCAAAAGATAAAGAAAAGGAAACTCTAGCATGTTCAATTTGCAATAGTACCAAATCGCACCAACAAAATGAACCACTTCAGCTAAACCAGATTCCTGAATTACCATGGTTGACGGTTGTTACTGATATTTTCAAACCATGGTCAATGGTTGCTACTGATATTTTCAAATGGAATGGTCAGCATTACTTAGTGTTAGTAGACTCTTATTTGAATTGGTTTGAAATTGACCTTCTTCCTAATTTAACATCTAGCACTGTCAGTAGAAAGTTGAAGAGACATTTTTCTGTCCATGGTAGTCCACACACAGTCATTTCTGACAAAGGTGCACAGTTTACAAGTCAGCAGTTCAAGAAATTTGCTGAGTCTTGGGACTTTGTCCATGTTACTAGTAGCCTTGAGTATCCACAGTCCAGTGGATTAGCTGAGTGTGCAGTTCAAAGTGCAAAACATTTGTTGTAGAAATCCAAGAGAGATGGCACCAATGTTTTTCTTAACCTACTTAATCTCAGAAACATTCCTCGAGATAACTTGTTTGGTTCACCTGCTCAGAGATTAATGTCCAGGCAGACAATAACAACTTTACCGATCAGTAAACAATCATTAGTACCAAATGTAAAAAACAACAGAATGGTCAAGGCTCACCTTTCAAGAAAACATCAGTCACAACAGCTGTACTATGATAAGTCCAGCAAATCTCTTAGACAATTAATACAAGGAGAAGTTGTGAGAATGAAAACATCTAAAGGATATGACCAAGTGGGTATCGTCAAAAACCTTTGCGAAGAACTAAGTTCTTACATCATACAATCTGATGAATAGATTCCAGAAGGAATCGAAGACACACATTGCCAATTTCTGAACCAGTGATGCAGCAGATTGCCTGTGCCAGATATTCTATTTCTCAGAGTGACTCTACACTTGTTCGAATTCCAGAGGTCAATGTACCTTGTTCAAATAATCCTGATGTAATCCCTGAAGTTCCAATTGTAAAATAATTCAGAGACTGTCCCTGTTGCTAAACTCAGTCAAAGTTTTTTGTGACCAGATCGGGTAGAATTTCCAGACCCATTTCAAGATACACAGTAACTTGGACTTGAATTCATTTGTTGTTATATGTTGATGTGACATCTAGTTCGTTACAAAATATCTTGTTTTCCTATTGCATGTTGAACAAATCAAAGAGGGAGGATGTAGATTATTGTCTGCATTGTACATAATCAACCACTGTAGCTAGATGGCACGTACATATAAGTTACTGAGCATGTGCAAGATCAGTGAAATTTTGTATACAGACCTCTCAACCTATTAGCGCAAGAAATCTTGACAAAGCCAGAAAAAATGGGAGGACAAAGACTCAAAAGTTGGGACAGATTTTAAATATTGCTCTTTTAAACTTACAAAGTTGCTAGAATAACTGGTTTTGCATTAGCATGCATTTTCTGAGGGCTATGAAGTCTAAACCTCAAATGTCTGTCATTACTGAATGACTTCAACTATCACTTATTTGCCAGAAAACCTCAAATTTTATGAGGAAAAGACCAAAAATATGAGGCAAAAATCTGGACATTCTGCGAAAATCTCAACAGTTGACAGGTATGTTTGTATAGTCACTAAGAGTGAATGGAGGCATGAATGGAGATGCACATGCAAGTGTGTTTGAAGTAATGAGTCAGTCAGTTAGCTTAAATATATGTTCCAGCAACAACTCCTGATGTGTTTATGTACAGTAAACAACCTGAACCCATCACAGTGCCTCAGTGTCTCATTTAATACACAAGACACGCTACAGTCTCATCCTTTCTGAATTTCTCTTCCCATATCTTACTCATTCTATTCCTAACTTTGCTATTTATATTCTTGGCTTGTGATACGGTAATTTCAGACAGATTTCCCTAATGCCATTTATTTATATGCAACTGTCTTATATATATTTATTCTGTGCATGTCAATCTGTTTGTAGCAAATTCACTGCACAGCTCCCCATATCTCCTCTGTAAAAAAACAATTACCTAACAGGACCAAACCAACGAACAAAATGTAGTAAAAATGTGGATATGGGCTACAAGGCTAGAAGAGGTTTAGCATCTTTAATTCATCCAGTTCAAGTTGTATTCATGAAGAACCACCAATCCCCTGATGTGACTTGTTCAATGATGCTGTTTATACAAAAGTTGGAACACAGAACTTCCCATGCAAGACCTTATAAATGCCCAGTAATCTTTTGTTAAGATGGAGTTATTATAATATAGAATTAATATAATGTGATCATTATAGCTTTCTTCAACTTGGAGGTGTCACAAAGTACAAAAAATGAACTTAAGTATTTATTTAAATGTGACTACAGAAAATTTAGAACCAGTAAAGGGCTCATTCTTGCCCTACTTATAGATACTCCTTTTGTATCCACAGGCATGAGCCAATGATACATCTTGCATTTGGACTAATGGGAATAATTCTCAAGATACTGTTATTTACTGATGAGATGTTGACGTCACCAACACCACATTATGGGCTTCACTGGCCTAAAGCTAACAGTCATAATGGGCTTGTTTTTTATAAATAGTTAGGAGGGTTTGTCCAGACACCCTTTTCAGCTACAACTTAAGCCAGAACACAAAGTCAAGCTGTCAGTTACCTATAACTCACATTCTTGTATTTGTAAAATTAAAAAGATAATTACACATATGGTAGTACAGTAAGGTAGAGTACACATATACAACCAGTATCTATACAGCCATGATGATATAATAAAAAAATAATAGATGAGATCCTAGTTTTCAGTGGAATATGTTTATTAAACAGGAATACAGGGATATCCTGCTATAAACCCTAATATGGGGATGGATTCATTAATGGCTCATTTATGCACTGCTATTATGTGCCACAATAGCACGCTGTTTTGCATCCATTAAACAGCTCTACACATCAAGTATAGTCACCAGACAAGGGTAAACAGCAAAACATGCTAATTAAGGCATTAGCAGTTGAATTACATGCTAATGAACAAATCCAATATGGTGGAGCTTGGAGTCATTCAGGAAGCCATAAAGCAACCATCCAGAGATGCTGTAGCCCTTGGCTCTGAACACCAAAACCTTTTGGAATACAGCTGCCATTACACTTTAAAAAAAAAAAAAACATGTTAGGGGCTGTTTTCTTGCATGTGTAAGTGCAACAGGCTTAAATCTATGCTGGTGAAAGACCTCATGCAAGGAGAAGAAGGAGGTTCAGACCCTGACTAACATGTCATGGACTGCATGATATTGAAATAGTACAGTTATACAGAGTTAATAGGGAAACACTACAGGAAATCTATAACCTCTGCTGCCCCCACCTCAGACCCAGGGGAAAGCGAGGAGAACCTATACCAATAGAAACCAAGGTATTAAGGTATATTATACCTTATTAGCTACTGGTACATTACAGAGACATACAGGGGATATACTACAGGTATTACAGGCCTCAGCTTCAAGAATATTTAACCAATATCTAAATGCTATACTACAGCATGAAAGGGAGTACATCTATTTTCCATGCATGCCAGAGGACAAAGCAAGAGCAATGCAGGAATTCTATGCTGTAGCACACTTCCCTGAAGTCTTTGGGAAATAAAAGCCCCAACTGATGAACAGGAAAAACATTAATCAACAGGAAGGGGTTCCACTCACTCAACCATGTGGGAGGTTGGCATAATGGCTAAAGTATTTACCTTACAGACACAAGGTGTGGGGTTTGATTCTTATGTGGGGTAACTGGCTAGACTTAAAATGGCCCACACAGTAGTACTAATCTATGAACCTATGAACTGCCAGGTTGTCTGTAAAGCCAGAGAGATCATCCTCAGTATCTGTGTAGGAAAATCAGGCAGTTATCACGACTCACATATGGCAGATTTCACAACTTTACACAAGGTTTGCTAGGGGTGGTGGTTATGCACTTGAACCATGGTTCATGACACCCACCCACAGAAGGATACAAAGATGAACACTCAAACTAGAAACATCATACAGCACATGTTTGGCATGCTGAAGTCATGGTTTTACTGTCTAGACACATCAAGGGGTGTCCTGTAGTACAGCCTGGGCACCTGTGCAGAAATTCTCACCGTCTGTGCCATGTTGTACAATATCATCTTGAGGAACCAGCTGCAACATGGACAGCAAGGATCAGGACCACACATATTCCTGGATCACAGGCACCTCCAGCACACACAGATGAGGATTTTGAGGGAGAACATCCAGCTGCAGTGGTGGTTGGCAGACATAGGCATGCACAATATGCCCTTGTCCTGGCTAAGTTGCAAAGGATAGTGGACATACTCATCACCTAAGACTCAAAGCTCAGCGCACCCACCCAGCAACTAAGAAGAAAATGATAACTCACACACTCACCAGCAAAGGAATACACATAACCTAAGCAAATACAAATATTAAAAGTGATGCCATCTGATGTCCACAGATGTTACTTACCTTGGAATGTCTGTGTACAGATAGCATCAGACATAGACAGTCCAAAGTACATGACTCCTAACTGCAGTAATGATAAGGTAAATGTAGAAACTGTAGTAAACAAACAAATGTGTAAGATAACCTACCTGCATACTGTCAGTTTCATACTTATCCACTCTGGGCAAAATACATATATGCAATCCTAAGTCAAACAGAAATTAACAAAGCCCATGGCACAGTCATCATCATTCTCACAGGATGGGGGTGGGGGTGCAGTAGGCCAGGGGTGAGACCAAAGGCACCTGCATGCCAACCTTCTCCCAGAAAACGTGACATCAAAGACTCTGGCTGAGCCAATGTGCCACTCATCCTATTCAATTAGTCAAACACACTGTTGTGGTAGTCACACAATAGCATATGATAACACAATAATGTGAAGTAACCATGGTAACATGGGCAGCACAGCAAGAACTGCCATATGTGCAGTACAGCAGCAGTGACATTTTAAAATTGCATATATAATTTGTTCCAATTGTATACAGAAACACATTCCAAATATGAACATGCAAGCAGTAGGTATAGAGGTCAAACATAATTTATGAAATATTGAACTGATTTGTAGAAGAATCAACTTCCAAGTAACTAGCAACAATGACTGGTTTGTATCCAATCAGGTTCCTTTCCTTCCACTTACATAACTACACCACTGCATTTCTATAGTTTAGATTTAATCCTCTGAGCAATGTGAAAATGCAAACGAGGTCTGACACCATTAGGATCCTTGAACACCAAATAAATCACTTGGTGTAGGGGATGTAAACATGATATAGGTAGCTACACGACTGTATGCACACACCCTAGGAGTGCAGGGTGGAGCAATGACAAGAGTTAGTTGCTAATAGCTTGCAAGTGCTACTGATTGCTCTGACTACAACAAAAAGCAATACTAGGTGACTGTTCTCTCTGAAGTGTTTGTATCATGCAGTCATGCAGAGTAGACTTACAATACAAAGTCTAATTACCTTGAGAGCTATGAGAACAGCCTTAACAACATTGATAAACTTGTTGTAAGAGCACACTGTCCATCTTGTTCTTAAAATCTGTCTTAAATGCTGATGCTATACTACACATTGAAACAAAGATGCAAATAAATAGCCATGACATTGCATTTCTGTAGTTAAGCAGAGAGGAGGGGAAAATGTTTAGAAAATAGGGAGAAGAAGTAGCTGGCAGTGTTGGCAACCTGACATCAAAGTGATGTGGACCATTATTATTGTAAAATATTGGTCAATATGACATTGATCTAGGCATGCTCAAGCAAATAAACTAACAATATTGCTGAGTCCAGTTCTGGTGGCAAAGAGGGATAAGAAACATATTTGAGTGTGTGTTGTTACTGCACTGAGTTGAGGGTTCAGTTCCAGACAGTGTGGTATCTGACAGAGTTACTGCATATTTTCTGAGCATATCAGGTTGTATCACACACAGATCTAGGAAACTTCACAACCCAGATATACATTTACAAACAGTAATATGCCTCTTTCAGGGGAATGCATTTCACATGACTTTTTAAATTTACACACAAACAGGTCAATCTGAAGTATATTTCCCTAATCCCCTTGCTTGAAATGTATGCATTATTTATTTCTTAAGTTTGATTCCCACATTGGCCAACTTTTCACAGTATATAATTCCAGAACTTTGTGTACCAAGTCATCCTATTTAGCCTCCAAAACCAAGCCATTTAGTGTATCAGTGTTGATATCTGAAAAATTGTGAACATATTTAACATCACACATGACAAATCTCACTGCCATGTCTCACACCTTCATTGCTGATTGTTAAAACGCCTTCTGCCTTGCTCACATGTGCCTCTTTGTGCTTACCATCATGCAAACGCACTTGTCATGGTTATGTGTGTTTGTGCACTAGCTGTTAAATGCGAGATTGGAATCTGGCACCAATTCATACTTAGAGTTGCTGCTTAACTTCTGCAGGCATGGCCGATGTGAGAGATGGTGGGCTGTGGAGGAGTCCAGGATTTTTGTGGCACTCCACGTGAAGGACTACAGCTGTAAGGTACAGCAGGGGGACTACACTGGGTCTCAGTATAAGACTGAGGTGTGGAACAGAGCAGCCAAGGCTGTATCCAGTGCAACTGGCATACCACCACTCTAGTGACCTGAAACAATACAAGAAGGACCTCCTTAGACAATGGGAGGTTGAGATTAGGACTGCTGACATCCCATAGTTGCGTAAATATACAGACCTGTCTGTATTAAATGATACAGAATACAGTACCCAGGCAAGACTGTTACTCAGATTGATTTCATGTCTCTTTTTGTCTTCTTCTGTTTTGTACAGCTTCCAAAGACATTGCAACAAACTGTGAGATGCACCAAGACAGGTTAACTTGCTTTAGAGAGGCACGGGGTACATATGTATCAGGTCTTAATGTAAATCTAATAACTATTGTAATTGTATGTAATATGGCAATTCTATAATATATAGTGGTATTTATAATATCAAAGCAGTGCAATTAAAAAGAGTAAGGCCTTCACATCACACCTGGATGTGGCAAATGTGTATAGACTGGATAATCATAATGGTTCATTGTCTGAAATTATATAGCCACATGATAGACTATATATCTGACTCTATCCATTTTTTTGTCTCACGCCATCCTTCTCTCTCAATTTTTTTTTGTGGTGGAATATTTTATATGTCTTCAAAATGTTCTGTTGTCATACATATCTGCTTACAAAACCTGATATGTAGCACAGAGAAGTAGATGGACTACTGTGGATCAGCCCACTATTCCTCCACAGGTTACAGCACTAACACCCAGCAATTCAGGGTCCCAAACAGCAATGCTTAAATAACCCCATTCTACCTGGCCCTTCCATATCAGGTAGCTCTGCTCCAGCAGCTGGTGTACTGGTACCCTCCAGGAGTAGAATTAGTAGAGATGGTGATTTTATCACCCACCAAGAGCTGAGAGGGCTGGTGGAGGGTATTATGGAAAGGGTCCTCGGTGCCTGAATCAGCTGTGTTGAAAAGATGCTTTGTCACATTGCCAAGATGATGCCACATTAAGTACTGGCACAGGAAACTGAAACAGGAGATAATGATAACAGTTCTGAGGGGGAGGACTAGATTCAAACTGTTCACAGGCTTGATGTGGGTGCACCTCCGATGACCCCTATTTATCCCCAGTCATGGTGTCCCCCCAAAAAAACTTCTGTGTGCATCACCATCCTTGTCTGGTTGTACGTACTGTAGATCTGCACCTGCTTCCTCACTTAATCTTCCTACTCAACCCTCACATTTCTAAGCATCTTCTCCAACATTCCTCTCTCCATGAAAGAAAAAATGTAAAAAAATGGGCACCTATCCTACAAAAAAAAAGAAATACATAACAACCCATACATATCTTCACCTATGTATCTTCTTGACACACTTGATTTGGTACAACTGGCTCTACAACATTATTCTATTGTTGTCACCTACTCTTGGTGTGGTAACAGTCCACAATCGTCAAATTTTGGCTACAAGTCTACATTTATGTTGTGAAGAAAGGGGACAGCTAAGGTTCTCTCTCACTACCTTCTTGCAGATTCCTCAGTTCTTTCCTCTGTGTCCTCCTGCTTGCTCCCACCCCATTTCACCACTTTCCTATCAACCCTTATTTCAAATTAATCTTGTCAAAAAATAGAATCACACACATAGCCAGAAATGGCCCATAAGAAAGCCTTCACTTGGCATTATGTACAGTGCTGAGTTACAGTTAATGGCTGTTCATGTCCTATGGCAAAACCTAATCAGTTGTTGCCACCACCTGCAGTAGTCCAGTTTTTCCTCGTGCAAAGATGCTTAAACATGTTACACTATCAGAATACAGAATAAATGCAATACTTCGGAACAGTTACGCAAACAGTTCTATGACTACTGGATGTAATAAAGCACAATTTCCTGTGTGGAGTGTTGACATAAATCACTTGTCTGAAGATTGTTTTTGGCCATAGCATCAAGTCTAAATGTATGTCACTTTATTTCTTACTGTGAAGTTTTACTTCTATGTTTAACAACATTCATCTTAATTTTATCCACTAATAAACTTTCCTGAACAGATTTTGAATACTTTTGCAAACTAACATTTGCAAACACATCCATGCTCATAAGGACACATTATTAAAGCACCCTTACCCTACCCATGTCAGCATCAGTTTTTGCCTGACATACAGCTTTTTTTTTACCAGCACAGCCATCAATTACTGATACAGAGCCTGACTGATTAATACTGAGGTCACACCATAAAAATTATATTAATGACCCACAACACCATTCTTTCATATGTGTCTCTATATCTGTGTCTATTTTCACCCCTTCTCTCTCATACCTTTGTACTGTTAACTATTCATTAGGCTGAGGGATGTAAATATGTTATGGTATTGTTTGTCTACCATTGCTTTGCTGAAAAATAAAAGCTACATTGTCCATTGGCTACATAGGATATCACTGTCCCTTCAAATGTGTGACCTTGACATGTGTGAAGTAGGATTTCCTTGGTCGGGTCTAGAGATAATGATCAAGTCTGTAGACATAATTTTTCTTCTTGACACTGGTTAGTATCCAGCATTGGGTGAAACTCATACTGCCTGTTTTTTTATGTCTTTCGTGTGAATGAGTTGTCTATGTATCACTCTAAACCTCTTCTGTTTTATCAGTTGTAGTGCTTAGCAGTTGGGTGACATCTGGAAATTAGCAACTGTAATATGTCATGCTAAATGGCACTTCAAGTGTTATTGCATAATGCAGTAAGTGTTTGCCTTGCACCTCATTGTATACCCAGTTTACATGTAATTTCCCTTTAAGCATGTTGCATGTGTAGTAGGCATAAAAAATATTTCAGTAGCTATTACATATACAATTTTGCCAGCTGAGAGAGCTTACACCTTGTGCCACAGAGAAAGCTAGGTTAACAGGGGGATTTTTAACACTAAGTACTGTCCAGAGTGTTTATGGCTGTACATATCCGCTAAGCCTGTTTGTGCTGTAGAAAGCATACCAAATGTAGTGTTTCACGGTTTCCTTCAGGAGAGAATTCTGTTTGTTCACAGCATACCATCGCACAAATGGAGAAGGTAAGCACATTTCCTTTTTGAACTGAGCTTTCTAGCTAA
The DNA here is from genome assembly GCF_019279795.1 of Protopterus annectens. NCBI lineage: Eukaryota > Metazoa > Chordata > Ceratodontiformes > Protopteridae > Protopterus > Protopterus annectens. Next base: position 92,083,639 of record NC_056725.1, read on the forward strand.
CATTAAATAGTATAATACAACATGTGGAGCACCACAAAACACTAGTACTTCACAGTCCTATTTCAACAGATCATCATATATGCGCTAACACTCTGCCAATCTTTGCACAAATACTTTTCTCAGCATTACTCTTTCTGAAATGATTTGGAACAAAAATAAATATTGCTACGGGACAATATTACATGGAAACTGTGTAATGTACTCAGGTGAAATGCAGTGAACTTTCTGGTTAATTGACAATTTCATTCTGGACTGTTGGCTCTGCACTGCAGCACCAGCACTTGCAAATGATATACATCCTTGACTTACAGAAGTCATCATTTTTTTTATTATTCCTGCATTTGAACATCAAGCATTGCTTGGTACTGACAGGCCACATTGCCCATGCATTAGCAAATACCATAGCTAATATTAATACCATTTATTAAGGTTTACATATCATCAACATAACTTGATGACCCATGGATGATTCATTGTCCAGCCCGTGTTTCACAAGTGTGTGTGTCTCATATACACAAGACAGGAAGGTACATTTCACTCTCAGTTCTGCAGTACACATTAATAACAGCAGAGCTGACATAAGTCAACAGTATGCATGTATTATTGAGCATAATATTGACCTTGCTCCAGCACATCAACAAATATAGATGTGCACAAAACCTTCAACATCATAATATCTTCTATGACACAGAATGAGACACTAATCCGATCTACACTGCACTGTCAGACTGTGTAGTCAAATCTCTGCAGTGGCAGTTGCATTAAATACTACATCTTCTAGGTTGAATACGTAGATATGTAAGGGGTTCTAATATCACAACAGTCGATATATGTGTGTACAGCATTGTGCATATATGACATTACTGCTGTCTGCAATACAGCAGTAGTCTGGAGATAATTTTAAACTGTACAGTGAGTCTAAATCAATTTCAGACTATTCTCACATCACTGTCTTTGCAAAACCACACTGATTTCATCCTGTATAAAGTGCACTCTCACAGAATGAAAGTCTGACTTCTGCAGTGGCTCTTTTGTTAAGTACTGGATCCTCTAGATTGCACAGGTAAGGGGATCTAATCTTGTACCAGTCAACTTGTGTGTGTATATGGAGTTGTACAGATATTACCTTAACTACTGCTATCCACAATGCAGTAGTAACCTGGAATTAATTTTAATCTTCAGGGTGAGTCCACATCAATGTTAGACCCTTTGCCCAATATCATCTTATCTACAAAACCACACTGATGTCATCCTCTATAAAGTGCACTCTCACACTATCAAAGTCAGACTTCTGTGGTGGTGCTTTCATTAAGTACTGTGTCCTCTAATTTGTATACCTAGATAGTTAGGAGGTCTAATCTCATTGCAGTCAACTTGTGTATGTGTCTTTGCATGCACTTACGTAAATATGACCATAACACTGCTGGCCTTAATAAAACAGTAGTCTGGAGTAAATTATAAACTCAGTGTCAGGCAACATCAGTGTCAGACACTTCTCCCAACATCACTTTCTTATCAACACAACACAGATGTCATCCGCTATAAAGTGCACTCAAACACTATCAAAGACAGACTTCTATGGTGGTGCTTGCATTAAGTACTGTGCTCTCTAAATTTTATAACTAGATAGGTAGGGGGTTCTAACCTCACAACTATCAACATGTATATGTGAGGGTGGGTCCATTGCATCACTGGAGGATTAATTCAGCAGGTGTGATCATTTAACTGCCACTTGTGAGAAACATTTACAGGGTCAGATAAATCCCACGTCCCCTTTTCACTCTATCCACAAACACATACTGTCTAACACACTGGTAAATTCATCATTTCAGTGATGCACTTTCACACCACTAAAGTCAAACCTCTCCTGTGGCTTGTGCATATAATACACTTGCATGAAGACTGTGGCAGTAAATAGGTAAGGAATTAAAATACAGCAATGAAACTCTTGTGTGTGTGTGTGTGTGTGTGTGTGTGTGTGTGTGTGTGTGTGTGTGTGTGTGTGTGTATAAACAGATGCCAGAGTGTGTTACATCTCTTAGTATTGACATTTAGAATTCCACATTTTTGTAGAAGTAATTTTTGTACACAAATCTCCTTTACATGGCACTGCTGACATCATCATTTCAAAGATGCAGTATGGCTCACATACAGTCATATTTCTCCTGCGGCTTGTACATATGATACACTTGTGTGTAGGTTGTTTCAGTAAATAGGTAGGGAGTTCAAATACAGGAATTGCCATCATCTGTGGTGGCGTGTTTTTCCCTCTTACTGTGCAGAACAGGCTGCAAAAACATACAGTGGATATAAAAAGTTTACACACCGCTGTTAAAATGCCAGGTTTTTGTGATATAAAAAAATGAGACGACAATAAATCATTTCAAAACTTTTCCCACTTTTAATGTAACCTATCACCTGTACAATTCAATTGAAAAACAAACAAATCTTTAGGGGAAAAATATAAAAAATACAAAGCGTACAATAAGCTGGTTGCATATGTGTGCACACCCTTAAACTAATACTTTGTTGAAGCACCTTTTGATTTAATTACAGCATTCAGTCTTCTTAGGTAGGAGTCTATCAGCATGGCACATCTTGACTTGGCAATATTTGCCCACTCTTTCTTGCAAAAGTGCTTCAAATCTGTCAGATAGCGAGGGCATCTCTTGCACACAGCCCTCTTCAGGTCACCCCACAGATTTATTATTGGATTTAAAATGGGCCATGCCAAAACTTTAATTTTCTTCAGGTGATGCCATTCTTTTGTTGATTTGGATGTATGCTTGGAGTTATTCTCATGTTGAAAGGTGAAATTCCTTTTCATCCTTTAGCTTTCTAGCAGATGCCTGAAGGTTTTAGACCAAAAGTGACTGGTATTTAGAACTGTTCATAATTCTCTCCACCTTGACTAAAGCCCCAGTTCCAGCTGAAAATAAGCAACCCCAAAGCATGATACTGCCACCACCATGCTTCATTGTGGGGATGGCATTCTTTTGGTGAGACGAAGTGTTGTTTTTGTGCCAAACTTAGCTCTTGGAATTGTGGCCAAAAAGATCAACCTTGGTCTCATCAGACCATAACACATTTTTCCACATGCTTATGGGAGACTATGTATTGTTTTCCAAATTTTAGCCGGGCCTGGATGTTTTCCTGTGTAAGAAAAGGCTTCCATTTTGCAACCCTACCCCATAGCTGAGACATATGGAGAATATGGTCGATTGTTGTCACATGTAATACACAATAAGTACTTGCCAGAAATTCTTGCAGCTCCTTCAGTGTTGCTGTAGGTCTCTTGGCAGCCTCCCTGACCAGTTTTCATCTTGTCTTTTCATCATTTTTGGAGGAACGTCCAGTTCTTTGCAACATCACTGTTGTCCCATATTTTTTCCACTTTTTGATGACTGTCTTCACTGTGTTCCATGGTATATCCAATGCTGTGGAAATTTTTTTGTACCCTTCTCCTGAATGATACTTTTCAACAATGAGATCTCTTTGATGCTTTGTAAGCTCTCTGCGAACTATGGCTTTTGCTGTAGCAGGCAACTGATTAAACGTCATGAAAATCCTACTAGGACAGCTGAACTTTATTTGGGGTTAATCAGAGTCTCTTTAACTGATGGCAGGTGTGTACCCAAGAAGACTGTTGAAGTACCTTTTGATTTAATTACAACTTTCAAAGTATTAGCTTAAGAGTGTGCACACTTATGCAACCAGCTTATTGTATGTTTTTTATTTTTAATATTTTCCCCTAAGAGATTTGTTTGTTTTTCAATTGAACTGTACAGGTTATAGGTCACATTAAAGGTGGGAAAAGTTTTGAAATCATTTATTGTGTCGCATTTTTTGTATCACAAAAACCTGTCATTTTAACAGGGGTGTTTAAACTTTTTATATCCACTGTATATGAAGTATATCTTTACAGTGTGCTGAGCAACAACTTTTTAGCAGAAACATGAAGGTGATACACAATGGTGATGTCATCCATTGAAATATGCAGTGTCATAGTTATCAAATAAATCTGTTGTTAGCCTTGTGTTTCAGCAAACCTTCATCAGCCTGTGATGTTAGCTATATATTTCAAATCCTGACATCACTGTTTACAATCACTGTACATGCCGTTAACAGTGTTGTCACCCATGTGTGCTATGATCATGTGTAGATGTTGTTTCCTTTTGCAAGAGTTTATTCTACATTTTCTTTGGAAAGACCAAATTGAAGATTGATGCTGTCATTTGAATAGATTGCCATTCCATCACAGTTGTAGTGAAACACCTCCTCAAGACTGAGGACATGAGATGATGTAATGTATGTTGTTGCCTAAGTGAGGCATGTGCTCCAATATGAGATTATATCCACATTGGACATAATAATTTGTTCTACCATCACAGTGACAACAGTAGTGGGATACAAGTGTGTTTGGGTATACCTAGCATCATGCAATGTTGTCTGACATTTAGCAAGATTCTTTCTGAGTAATTAAAGGAACACATGTCCATTGATTCATACAGATGATATAATGCTTTCACAATACCACACATATGACTACTGGCGATGCACTTACACCATGGCATATTCACTGATCCCACCATGGTGTTAATTTCGTCAACGTTTAGGAAAGTGTTTCAAACCAGCATTTACTGACTGTAAGCATTTGTGTCCTTAATTGTTTTACAGGCAAGACATCCTCCTCATCTTATACTTACACGTACATATAGCATGGGGACCACCCCCATGCATTTTAACAGATAAAAGTGATGGGCAAATAAAGTACAGCTGATTGAATGGCTTCATATAGTTGGATTACTAACCACCTTCTAATTTGGAAAAGTTGTACAGCTTGATGTTCAACTCTAGCATAGGGATTAATTGCGTGTAAAAGTACTGACATTACACAACAACCATTACATTACATGAGTGTTATCCCTTGATATGTTACACAAACACATGTTTGTTCTGCCAGTGTAATGGTGAAAGTGCTACTTTGGCACATGCATTGAGTACTGTGGTATACATGTATGTGCTCTAGTTCCTGGGTGATATGTGTACAGACAAGGAGAAGCTGTCCTTGAACATGGAACATTGATATAGGACTGATCCCATTTTTGTGCACATGAGAATACTCATTTAATTGCCATCAGTCTGACATGCTAATAAGACATAATTCTCTGGGATCCTTTCCTAATTCACACATTAATTTCATATCTTTGTCACAATACCCATTACTACCTCCTGTGGCAGATGCCAAAAATACACAGCTCTGAGGAATACATTGCATCACGGTGTGGAGTTTGCATCTGTTCTTATCTGTCAGCATGACAATTGTGTCAGGCAGGAATGCCTTACACAAGGGTATATGTATGCTACACTCTGCTTCTACCTTCTACATTTGTAACACCACACACACCTACATCTTGAATGCATAACTATTACAATATTGAGGTGCATAATTCCCTTCAAGGGTGATCCTCTTCGTATATGTGTTAGGCCTATTTCTGCATCATACACATTTAATACACAGGTCAGTGCTGACATTGATGGCATGGGTTCAACACTTGCAAAAGAAGATTATGGCTTCTGAGCCATTCCTATTTAACATGTTATATGGATGTAATGCACTCTGTGCAGATATCCCATTATGTATGCACTGTTCTTGCAAACTTAACTCAGCATGTCAATGACATTCTTATGTCATGTAATTCCCCTTTGTTACAATGTGATTTTGTGTAACTGTCACATCCTATGTCTGCTTTTATTTACCTACATCAGTAATTGTGACTGCTAGTTATTATTCTGACATACGTATTGCAAAGTGTTATTATTACAAAGTTGTCTTTGTGACATAAGCATCTTCACGACAATTATACTAGAATTTGAACATTTACCCTCCCCTCTTACATCTTTCTGTACACTTCTCTGTGATTTCTGTGCATATTGTCCCCAGTAATCTTCTCCTGTATTGATTACACATGTATTTTACTTCCCCTTGCTGTTTCAAATCCCCTCTTACTTATTACTGTATTCATATGTTTCACTTACATGCACAGTACACTTTCCCTCCTTTGTACATCGCGCATTATTTGCCTTACGTAGCTCTTTGTGCTGTCCTCGTACGCATGCTTAATAGGTTTGCCCATAGACAGGCCTGTTTGTTTACTGTGAATGCTTGTGCTGCTCAACATGGTTTCCTGTCCACCAACACTGTTGCTGGCCATGGAAATGTGCTTATATTTAAGTAAATGCAATGAGCAGTATGCATATGCGATGAGCGCTGCTGCTCACTGCACTAACAAGTAAACATCATATAGGCTCAGTGCAGACCCTACACAATTGTGCATGAATCCCAGAGTTGGTCTGTTTTACTGAAATTTCAGAGAAGTGAAAGGTTGTTGCATAAGAGGCTAAAGTGTACAAATCAGAGGATAAAGGTTTCTGTTCTACTTTTGGTGAAGTAAATTGTTGAAAAGGTTTTAGTTATGTAAATTATAGAGGATGGCAGAAAGTCGGCATATTCATTAGCAAAGGTGGACTGGTTCAATATTATTGGTTTATTTTTGGTAGCTGAAGAGTTATTTAAATGTCCCTATTAAGTGTTTTATTTTTTTCCAAAACAGACTGAGTCTAGACTGGTTTGGTTCCTGTTTCTCTCTAAGGAACATGGCTTCTCTAGTACTGGTTGCAATTCTTGCTTGTTTCCTCAGGTGGAATCTCAGTCATTAATTTTGTTTTCAATAGCCACTGTAAGGCATAGGTGACACTGTGATTTAAGCTTTCTTTTTGCAAGAGAGTATGGTGTATATAACGAATTGTGGCCAGTTTTCAGGTGAAAAAGTCTGAAGCAGTGGTGGAGGTCAGTCTTGGCATACAGTGGAGACTGATTTATAGCACTGGCTGCTGAGATTTGGTAACTTTTTATTAGGGAAAGATCATCCTTCAGTTATTTGAGGTGTTTTTATATGTTCTGAATGACCAAAAAAATTTTATGGACAAGTGGTCATTCAGACCATTTGGGAGTACTTCAGTGCTGAAGTATCTAGTTTGCATGTAGGTTATTATTATTAGAGCAAGAGTAGAGCTACGGCTAGTTCTTCTATCAGTTTGAGTAAGGGCATGTATCATTTATTCAAGGTTAAATTGCTACAACACTTTGCTCAAAGGAAGATAATCTTTCCCAAAAGCATTGATATTGGAATTACCAAGAATTACTGTACTGTTATGTATACCTTTAGGAAACATCTTTTGTACTGTTTTATGGAGGTGTAGCTGGCTCAACCAGCATCCCATCCCGGATCCATTAACTTAGCCCCCCCTCCCCCCCCCCAAGCTCTTAAAGTGAAGATCACAAAAAAATGTCCTTGGATAGGAAGTCAGTTGACTTTATGCAGCAGTTCAACCAATCATGCCCCCCAATCCACGCCCCCACGAGATCTTCAAGTGAAGAGCAAAAAAAAAAGTCTTTGGATTACAGAAGGAAAGGAAAATCTGCTGCAATTACAACTCCAGTTGCTAGAAATACAGCTGACTGCACAGATGTAAAAGAAACAAGTGAAAAAATGTAAATGTCGAAAATGATCACAGATGCATTGAAATAAGAATTTAAAGGTTAATAGTGGTGAACAACTTAATGTACTTTGCTGTGAAACCCCAAAAAGAGAAACTCTGAGCAATAAATTCAGTGATCCTTTAAACTATTACTAGCAAGGGCGCCCGCAGGCAGGTGCAAGGGGGTGCACTTGCACCCCCCTGGAATTGGCAATCGGCTGAATACAGCATTTCAAACAAAGTTTTTCTGACTACAGCAAAGTTTTTCCTTTGTTCTTTAAGAAGATTGCGGGTAGGCTTGCTGACATCATCGCGGGAACTTAGATGGGCTGACATCATCACTATGTGAAAGCGGGAACTTAGACAGGGTATTCGAGCGGGAACGGAACACAGATGGAGTATGCAGGAATGGAAGATGGAGTATGCAGGAACGGAAGATGAAGATGGGACCCGTTCAGGTAGTGTGTGTGTGTGTGTGTGTGTGTGTGTGTGTGTGTGTGTGTGTGTGTGTAAAATGCCCCAGGTGTACATGGTGGTGGGTAGAGAATAAGGCTTGAACCCTGTACCTTGGGCCCAAGTGGCAAGAACCTGAATTCCCTACCCACCACCATTTGTAAAAATATTGTAGGATTTTCCCTCATACCTTTTCTGTTCCTCATAAAATCTGTGGTTTCTGCATTTGTGTCCTTGTTGCCTGATATTCTTGGCTGTCTGGAGTGTTTCTCCCTGGGCCTCTGCTAAAAAATTAGCTTTTTTCAAAGTCAGACTTTCCTGGTTAATAAATGTAAATATTGGACTTCTTTTCTTCAGAAAGTGTATGGTGTTGCCTGATATTCTTGGCTGTCTGGAGTGTTTCTCCCTGGGCCTCTGCTAAAAAAATTAGCTTTTTTTTTTTCAAAGTCAGACTTTCCTGGTTAATAAATGTAAATATTGGACTTCTTTTCTTCAGAAAGTGTATGGTAACAAAAGCAAGCTTTATTCTAGCAATTTTCTAAGTGTACAAGATGGATATTTGAAATGTATCCCTGTGTTTGGGACTGTATTCCCCCCATTATTGGCTTCATCCAGGTTTTGTGCTAGGGTTGAGAGTTATGGTAAGTGAATTCACTGAATATGTTTGGGGCTGTATTCACCCAGTGTTGACTTTGTTCAGGTATTTATTGGCTTTATCCAGGTATTTATTGGCTTCATCCAGGTTTTTTGCTAATGTTGAGAGCTATGGTAAGAACTGATTTCACTGAATGTTTGGGGGCTATATTCTCTCATTACTGGCTTTGTCCGGGTGTTATTTGCTAAGAGGTTGAGAGCTATGGTGAGAACTGAATTCACTGAATATTTGGTGGTTGTAGTCACCCATTATTGGCTTTGTTCAGGTCTTTTGTGCTAAGAGGTTGACAGCTGTGCTATGGTGAGAACTGAATTCACTAAATGGTAAAGTTTCAGTCTTCCTCTTTCACAAAACTGATTTGGCGTAGTGGTATGTTGCTTTGACTTTTGCAGGTCCCTGGGTTCAAGGCGTGGCAGTGAAATGTATGGTGGTAATGCAGCATTTTATTCTAGCAACTTTCAAACATTATACAAGCAATGTTTAAAATGTGTCCCTGTTGTTTGGCCTTTGCAAATGTATGGTGGGTATGCAGCATTTTATTTCTAGCAACTTTCAAACATTATACAAGCAATGTTTAAAATGTGTCCTGTTGTTTGGCCTGCCCCCCCAATAAATTTCGGCTTTTCCAGATTTCTTGTGCTGCAAAGTTCAGAGATAGAGCTGAGTGTAGATTTTACAAGGAGCTGAGAGCTGCAGGGGAGCAAAAGTTTAGTGCTGATTATGTTTAGTCTGCTTACATTAATAGCACAACAGATAGTGTACTTGCTTTAGATGCTGAAGGCTGTGGGTTCTACTCCGTAGGTATATGCATTGCTGATGCTGTATTGTGTTGTAAAGGGGGTGGATGCTGCAGTCCTTTTGGCAAAGATACCTAGTAACTATGAACCTGTTAACAGTTTGCTATCCATTCTCTATGTATTACTAGCTTTTCATTTTACTGCATGCAACAAAGGCAATTTATTCTTCAAGGGGCACGTTATTTGTAGATTAAATAATGACAAAGTGTTTGCTAGCAGCAACCTCTATTAGTTACAAATTTCTTCAATGTGGATTTTACTACAGAGATTGTGTATATTTTTACTGATACTGGTGGACTTGAGTAGGCGTTATGATGGAAATGTTCTGAATTGGGCAATTTTGTCATTGGTGGATGCTTTTGTTTCTTTGTTTACTGGAAAAATTTTCAAAACAATAAATTTAAAATGCCCTTTAACAACTGTACTGTATTGTACAAGGAATATAATGTAATACAGTCAGGAAGGTGTATCAAAGAGCATGTGTATGTTATGTTCGAGGGGCCTATGATTTTGAAGACAGCCCAGAGTTAATATTTGCAATTGGCAAAATGTATTTTCTCTGAAAGTGGGTTTCGGTGCTGTTTCAATGCATGTGAGTTTCAAGGGCAGAGAAGTATTAATGTTAGTCTATTTTCATTGAGACTGCATTGCTTTAACAGATGTGTATTAGGGTTTGTGCTGTAAAATGCAAAATAAAACTTTCAAATGAAATCCTAAATCATCGCAGAAGTAAAGCAGTATGCACATTAGTGTTTATGGTAAATGGGGCAAAATAACCAAGGAATGGGACATTGGAATGGCTGCAGGGGGGGAGGCTGCATTTGACCATGATTTTGTGAGGGGGGGTAGCAAACTCGACAGCGGTTGAACTATACCTCTCAGTTGTCCATATTTTGCAGAATTAATAGATATTTGCTGCTTATTTTTGGTTTGTTTCTCAAAATTTGTGGTTTTCTAGCAAATCATTTAGGAATTAAGCCATTAAATGACAGACATTGAGTTTCAGATGTCATAATCTTCAGAAAAATGCATGCTAATGCAAGACTGTCTAAGTTTATACAAGAGCAATTTTTAGTAGTGTTTCTATGTTCCCCAATATATTTGGCTTTGTTCAGATTTCCTGCATTAAGAGGTTGAGAGGTACGTGCAAATCACTTTGTAGATTAGGAATATCCAAACATCTCAATTGTCCCCAATTCTGGCTCAAAATGTTGCTCTCCCCTAATAATGCCTCCTCCAAAATGGCAATTTTGGAAGAAAATGTGGAGGGTTTACAATTATAACTGTAATGATCAGTTGTAGATTACCTTTATTTCTGAAATGCATGTGGATCCTCTTATTTTGTTAGCTGCTTCAAGTTAACTGTTAATATTAAAAAGGTGTCCCTTTTTTGACAGGTATTTTTGCATCACATTTTGGTCTGTTTTTCATAAAATTGTGGTTTCTGGCAAATTAGTGGCAAGTCATTAAAGACTGAAGTTAGAAAATAATGGCAGACATTTGAGTTTCAGATTTTATACCCTTCAGAAAATTTGTACTAATGCAAGATTTACCTGTTCTATTAAGTTAATAAGAGCAATATTTAAAAATTGGCCTTATTTTTGGGCCTGTGTCCCACTTCTAGTTCTATGTATGGCTTTGTCCAGATTTCTTGTTCTGAAGTTGAGAGGTAGGAGTGTCAGAGCCTTCAAATTATGACATACTTATTGCACCCCAGCCCCCATTGTAGTGGCTCGGGATGTGTCCAAGGAAGGCAAGAAGCAGTTATGCAGTAAGTGTGCAGAGTATTCCCCATCCAAGGTAGATCACAAATATGACCGTGGCTTTTCATCTGTCCTTGATTTTGCAAAATGTTCTGGTTTTCTATCAGATTTTTATACTGTTGATTTATGCTTCTTATTATTCAGGAACTGCATGCTATCAGTGTCCTGTTGCTCTGTTTAAGTAGCCATGGTTTAATGAACATCAGGTAAGCTTGTCGGAGATTGTAAGATGCAAGTAAGCTTTAGTAAGCATATTGTTAAAGAATTGCTAGCATTGAAAGCCTTTTCGTTGTTGCCATGCAGAGAATATTTACATAGCTAGATAATGTATAAGCCTTGGGTATTGAAATGCATATGACAGTATTTGTAATAAAAGGACAGGATTACAGTATTTTCAGAAGCTCATTACATTTTATTGGAGACCAGTGTCTTATAGCAGTGTCTGTGTGTTAGTACACTTGTAGTTGGGTGGCTTTAATGGTATATGGTAAATAAGCATTGCTACCTTACTTAAAGCTAAGCCCTGCAACAACTAGCTCCACAATGAAGTCAAAACACAATAGCTCTGGTGGGTAAATGTACTCTGTAGTAATAAAAAAAAGGCAAATGTTTGAAATGACTACAGCTTATGTGCAAACACAATAGGTAGTGATGAAACAATGCTCTGCTAAAAATGCTTTAATGCTCCACATTGCTGAGCTGAATCACTAGCTACCAGGATTTCACCCACTTCAGATAAAGCACGGTGCCGTTCAGTGCAACCTTCCCAGAACTAATTCAAGTCTGACCAGAATTATTTGGTGTGTGTATGAGGGAGGTAGCATACCCTCAGCTGACCAGATTTTGCCCCATATTCCTCTTAAAAGGATTGAAGTTGCTAAATAATGAGACTGCATACTAACACAAATCCTGTTACTCTTGCAATTTTCTGAGAGCCATATTTATAATTTGTCCCTATTTATTTTAGGCTTTGTCAAGATTTCTTGCACTAAGGGTGAAGCCTTGAGGGTGTGGTATCTTTGTAAGAGAGAGAGAAAGTGAAATGCCCAAGTTAGAGTTAGCAGGTGGAATTTTCAAGTGCATTTTCAAGGAACTGTGAGTTTTAAAGGAAGAAGTTCACTGCTGCTCATGCCAAGTCTATTTACAATGTGCAACCATTTTGTTTAGCAAATGGTATCTCTATTGTGGTATAAAGTTTTAAAGCTATGTTAGTAGCACCACAAGTAGAATACTTGCATCTTAATGTAAAGGCTTGAGGTTCTATTCCTACAGCGTATACATTTGTATGCTGCAGTCCTCAGGATGTCCTCCTTTGGATGAGATGCCTAATAACTATGAACCTGTTTTTCAGCTTGTCATCCATTTTCTATTGCAATATACCAGCTTACCATTTTTTTTAATTTAACCTAGGCAATTTATTCTTTGTGGCAGCAGGCACTGAATTTGTAGATGAAACACTGAAATATACAAGTGTTGCTGTCTAATACAACGGATATAATTCAATTATATATTATAATTAATACAATCAGGTAAATCAAATAACTTTTGCATGGTGCAAGGAGCCTATTGCTTGAAAACAGTTCAAAGGTAAATAACCCGCCACTGGCCAGATGCATTTTTGAATGTGGGTTTCAATGCCGTTTCATTGAATGTGAGTTTCAAAAGGAGAAGCTTTAATGCCAAGTCTGTTTTCATTGCAAGACTATTGCTTTGTTTAGGTTTAGTAAATGTCTCAGTGTTTGGGCTATAATGTTTGAAATAAAAGTTGTAAATTTAAATCCAACTGCCTGTAATCATTGTAGAACTAAAGCATAACACAGTATGCACACAGATTTGAACAGTGTCTTCAGTAAATGGGAAGAAATAGCCAAGTAATGGGACACTGGAATGGCTGTGTGGGCGGGGCTTGGGTGGGTGGACTTGGGCGGGGCTGTGTTGGCAGGGGGCGGGGTAAGCTATGTGGGTGGGGCTCTGGGTTTGCACCCCCCTGCAAAAAATCCTGCGGGCTCCCTTGATTACTAGGAAGAGGAAAAAGGTGAAAACAAAAGACATTCTTACAGGGAAAGTATATTTACAATGCTAACGTGAGTAAGTTCATATAAGCACTGACGTCCATTGGCCATCTGGGCTACCATGTTTAAAGTCTGGGTGAGCTGAGAAGAAGAAAGGAGCTATGTTATCTAGTGATATCAGTTTGCAGGAAGAACAGGATCACACCTTAAATGAGGACAGAAGAGAATAAACTATAAGTATAATGATAAAAATGCAAGAACTACTTCCCACTGAAGCCTTTTCTAAAATTGATCTTTAGTACCACCCCTACCCAGTGACAAATTCTGCCCAGGAACCCTCCCAAAAAGGCAGAGGCCCACCATGGCTGTCAACATTAACTGCACCTTCCAAAATTGTGATTCCCTTCTGAAACGGGTTCTGATGATTTTAGTTTGCGTCTTTGTCGTTCAGTTCTAGTAAAACACCAAAAAATGTCAAAAACTTTTAAATGGACTTATCTGACCACAATGGTATTAGCATATGGAACGAACTATAATCTTGCGATGTAATACAGATAGGTATATTTTGCTTTAAGTTGCAGAAAAAGTATGTTTATAAATGCTTGGAGGCCTGATGATATAATGTAAGGAAAAAAGAAATGTTAAGCTTAGACTGTATGTAACATGTCGTATGCTCCCTGAATGTACAGAATGAACTATGGGTCTACTTGAAACTGGTACAGTAGATAGAAATAAAAAAGGGAAACAACTTATGGTGTTTCTCGATCAGAATGTATTGACTTGGAGTGCTGCAAGGAGGTAATATCCTAAAGGCTGCAGATACTTGAAAAAGAGATATATGTGGATTCCGGAAGGCAAAGAAAAGGCACGGACTTACAGTAAAGAAAGAGGCAGAACCTGTATATTGCTTGATTTTTCTAGGGGGGGGGTATCAAAAGTGTTGAAGTCTATGAAGCAAACATACTCCTAACAAATCCACACCCCAAACAATCCAGCTCTTCAAGTGAAGGAAAAAAAACTGAACATATGTGTATTTCTGTACCTGCATTTTGGTATAGAAAAATGCAGAACAAGCCTCTTAATTGCACCCCCTAATATTTTTGCACCCACAGCAATTGCCCCCTTCACCACACCCTTACAATAATAGTGGTGTTTTATGTAAAATAAAGACTAGATAGAGAGGGACAAACAGATGCAATCCACATGTGAGCATCTAGTTGAGACTCTTGCCATCTGTAGCACGAGAATTAATATAATACACAATGGTAATCAAGGTACTCCTTTTGATTAGAACTGAAGCACTACAACCAGATCTAGGACCTGGTCTATTGTCATTACATAGTGGATATCATGTACAAAAGTTGAGGTACAGCAATTGTCCTTCAATCAGGTTTCTGATATAGCAAAAATATGACGATTTTCTAATAACAGCCATGGTTCAAGAAACTCCCCCAATGACACTAAGATCCTTAAGAGGCCCTGTCATACCCCTCATCCTCTTAGTGCAAGAAATATGGACAAAGCCTAAAATAATGATGGGGACAAAGACCCAAAAACCGGGGCATATTATAAATATTGCTCTTACAAACTTAGAAAGTTGCTAAAATTATACAATTTGTGTTAGCATGTATTTTCTGAAAGATATGAAGTCTGAAATTTAAATGTATTTCACTATTTAGTGGTGTCAGTCATCAGTGATTTGTCAGAAAAACCACAAGCTTTATGAGAAACAGACCAAAAATATGAGGTAAATATCTGGACATTCTACAAAAATCTGGAAAGTTGAGAGGTACAGGCCCTGTCCCAATCAAACAGCCTGTGTCAAAACCATGGAATAAAACTAAATGCAAGAAGTGAGTACTCCTATCCTTCAGCAAGCATGAATCCCTTTGTAATATCATATTGACAACACACCCCTGAAAATTGATCCTGTAGTTGGGAATCTAGAAAACTATGTTCACAATGAAATGTGGTTTGATCGCCATGTAGCCACTGTTGTAAGGAAGTCCTTTTTCATTGCTTAGCTTATATCTAAGGGTATTGCTTCCAGGTCTAGGGAAGTAATCATTCCACTGTACTCAGCTCTCACTAGGCTAATCATTGAGTATAATGTCCCTTTTGGAATGTATGCGTCCAAACGCTGGTCACAGGTGGAATAACCACCAAGTCTTTCTCACTAAAACATCAAGGGCCTAAATCATAAAAACTACACAGACTGTCTCAAAGTCTTGTCCCTTTTTTCAGTATCACACATGCTATTGAGAGGTGACCTCTGCCTCACATACAGATCTTCCAACAGATCCTATTCAGTCAGACCTATTATACATTAATAAGTCAAATGATATCATTAACATCAGCTGAAGACATCTCAATCTGTTTTGTAAAATAAACAGAACATGTCGGAGGGGCAGATATGCATCACAGAGAATACCATTTTTACAGAACTGTTTTCCACTTAGCATAAAGTGAAATGCTTTTCTTACACTTTTCAAATGTAATTTGGATGACTGGATGGATAACTGCAAATCCACCCCTGGTTTAGCATCCCTGTCCCTCATGGACAGAGGAAACTGTAAATGTCTCAACATATGCTTGCTCGGCCTATCTCTGGATTATTCAGATGCAGAGTATAAGGGCTATAAACTACCATGGGAATGTAAGGTTAGGCTTCTTAAGATCCTCACAGATCAATAGCCTAGTAAGTATCTCTGACCCTCAGTTGCTACCTTTCAGTCTCATTCTTCAGCATTTATAAATTCTTACTTAGGATCCTTCCTCCATCATCTGCTGTTCCATCTATCCTTATGTCATCAGGTATGAGATGTATTCTGTTCTATATTCCCTCATATATAGCTGATTGTTTTTTTTTTTCTTTAAAACACCACCATCTCCACTTTGTGGTTCATTCATATTCATTCTACTTGCTCAGTGCCCCTGCCTATTGCACTTAAACCCCTCCCCTTTTTTCTGGCATACAGACCACAGTTTACTTATTTAGCAAAGTCAAATGGCTCGGTTTTTAAATGTAATGTAGCTGCTTATTAGCTTTGGTCCCAGAAGTAGTGTGTCCGCTATGCAAGTTTAAGTTTATTGTAATACTAAGGTATATCTGTTTTTTTTAAACTTGCAATATACTGCTACTGAGTTTGGTATTCAGCTTCTGGTGAACATGCTGAATGGATAAGCACAAGGGAGTTAATGTAATGAATATCTGTTAAAGTATCACAAGGCTTACGTTAACTCAGTAGTAGTCTCTTTAGCTCGTGATAGCTACTTGCCTGTATTTCTGTACTGCTTAGCCATTACTGTCTAGGTTTATAAAGTGTAAATCTGTGACTGCTGATGCTGATGTAATTTAAGCTGGAAAGTCTAATAACTAATTAAGCCCAGGTTAACTGAAGTGGCATTTTTTTGTTTCTAGCATAAATCTATGATACCTGCTTTTTACCGCCATGTTAACCTGCCGTGAAGTGTTACTCTGTACTCATTTCTCATGTGATATCTTCTTTGCTACAGTTACTGATACTGAATTTATTGTAGACCATCATGAAATGCCATGGCTAGAGTTATTAGCTGTTAAACACAGTCATCAAATTGCCAAACTCTAAAAATCAGTTTTGAATTTTACTAATTGCTTTGCTTTTCCACGCTTTTAGGAATAATTTAGTTTTAAGAATCTCATATGTTCTTAATAGAGTCCTAGCATACCTAACACTATCTTTGCAAGTGATGTACTACTACTCCCTATTTACCATTGCTTTTCATTCAGTCTCTTCCACTTCTAGTTCTACTCCCCCTCATTAAACCACCTTTTGTTATTTTCTTCTTTTGCAGTACCTTTATTACTTTCACTTCGGTCTTTTCCCCTGAAGCAGCTACCGGGAGAAAAGTATTCCCACACCATAAGATCTGCTACTGCAAGAATCAGTAAAGTAAAAGACAAAATCTGCCTAGTGTATGTCCTAACCATATTTATTAACTTTAGCAGTGCTCATTATTTTTACTGCTGTACAGAAATGGCACACACACTGCATCGGACCCTCTTCTCCTGTAACCCCCCTTTTTTGCCACTGATGTAGTTATCCTCTCCCTTGGCAGTGACTACCGATAATGTAGCATATCTCTCTGGTAGAATTCTTATCTTTAAAGCACAGTTTGACCCTTGCTTCCAAGTGTAAACTTCAATTACATAACAAGTGCTAAGCCAATGACCTGGGGCTAACGATCATAGCTGATTGTCTTTTTTCTTTTAAACACCACCATCTCCACGTTGTGGGTCTACCCACTCCATTCACCCTCGCTGCTTTCAGTCACACTATGCTCCCCTACCCTACCCTACCCCGGTTCCCACCTGCTTCACCTCCACCTACACTTATACTTGCTAAGCCACTCCCACATACCAACAGCCAATCACTGACCAGAATCCAACTAATTGCATCACATAACCACAACTACTACTCACTTAACAATACTTACATCAAACATCAGTCCCCCCACCTGCAGGGTTAAAAATCTTTTACCCACGCACTATACATTACTCATACAGGTTAGAAGTCACTATCCATACCACACACTACACTCCACACTCCAAAATATTCAGAATATCTTCAGAAAATGTTGTACCTTAATAAGAAACATTTACACCTCACAGCCCTTCACATCACCACTAGCTCACTGCTACTACTCCTATACTCCCTCACCTCACTTTATACTCCATTACAATTCACCAATCCCCCTCCCTGGCAAACCTCTTCAGTATCCCACCAAAATAGACCACCAAACTATTCAATAGCCCCAACCTGCCACATAGAATACCATGCAATTAAAGTCCAACCACTAGCAACCATGTCCCAGTCCTGTCAAAAATACACCATACTACATTACAAGCTTACCAAAGTCCTTCTATACCTTATTAAACAATTAAACTGTTCTGGAGACTTATACCCTAATCCTGGTCCCACTCCTCTACCAAATAAAGTAAGCAGCTCTATCCCATTCATCCATGAACTATTACACCACAGAAATAAATCCTCCCTCTTCATCCTCAAAATGAATGTTAGAAGTTGTGAAAATCTGAGGGGCTGCCAGCCCAGCCAGATAGAATTTTGTAAATAATTTTATGTCATTTGTAAATATTAATATGATCCACAAGCTTGTGTAACAAATGTAAGAAAACTGTGTTATGTTCTGAGCTTCAAAAATGTAACCACAGTGCACCCTGCTGGAAGAAAGCTGATGAGTAAAGCATTTTATGACTGCTTGATCTCACATTAGGAGATAGGATGTCTGGGCTAGGAAATTCTTTCTATTGTTCTAAGACATAGATAATTACTAGGTTTCACATGTAAAGTATATTTTATTGCTATGGTTTCCTGGCATGTGCAGGTCAAAAAGAAATGTTAAATTTTGAGTTCTATTAGCCTAGGAACTTAAAGTAGAAGTGTCAAGAATGACGTAATCTAAAATGACTCAACAGTAATGTGTATTATCAATTTAAGACTTTCTCAGAAAAAAAGATTTAGCATTTTGTATTTGTGTCTGAACCTGAACACAATTCACCAGCACCTTGCTTTATCTTGCAAGTAGGATTTAGAACATAGTTTCTCTTAGCAACAGATAAGAATATAGCCAGATTAGTGTAGATATTTTCTATATTTATGTGAGCCTATCCTACAATATTAAAGTATTTTCCTGTGATTTCTGAACTTTCTATTATCACTGAGTTGAATTAATGAGTATTGTCTTGTGTTTTTATTATTTATTATTAAATATTCTAAGCCTTTTAACTGTGGCTATTTTATGTAGAGATAATTTAAACTTAAAGTGCTTGCATGTATTTGGTGATACTGTATAATCCACTCCTAAATAGCCTTCAAGTCTTAGTCACACTTACCAATTGGATGATAATAACATTGCAGAGTAGAATTGGACACCCTTTGGTAAGGGCCTTTATAGTAGCTGATAAGGGTGGTTGGTGGCAGTTGTTACTACCTTACAGACTGGGAAGAAGGGGGCATAGCTAGTGAACCTGTGCCAGCCTTCCCCAGGAGTGTCTGTGTGTTTGCATATAAATCAGATCTCAAAGTGTGTGCGTGTCAGCTACTTGGGCAGGAACACAAAGCACTGGTTGGACAGAGAGGGTGCTGGAGGTTTTGGCTTAATCACTCGGCTGATATTTGAACCCTATAGCTTTGCCAGTGGGGAGTCTTATTGGGGATCTGGAGAGAAAGGGAGAAACCAGCCCCAGACTGACTGTGATCTCTGTGTGCTCTTAAGGGAAATTGTACTTTACTGTGTGTGTACTTGTTATCTTCCCAATGTGGATGCCCCTCACTGGTGCTGGTGGTGAGAATTGAGGCTCCTTGATTACTGGGCCAGTGCATGGGCATCACAGAAGTATTGGGAAATAAATTCCATGATCTGCATGCCCTACTCTCCCTCTACTCACCTGATATCGTACTATTAACAGAAACATAGCTAAAACCCGACAATAACAACAATAAAATCATAGCTCCCAATTACAACATTCTTCGCAAAGACAGGAAAACCAAGAGGGACAGGAGTGCAGCAATCTTATTTAAAGACCACCTAACACGTGACTATTTAGATTTAAGTATCCCTGACTTTGGATATGCTAAGCTTTTCTTTGCCAAACTAAAAATTAACACCAAAAAACATATTAATATCATAGGTGGTTATATCCCACCAGGAAATAATATCCTCACACTAGAAAACATACTACATTGGATCTCCACCTCCCTCCCACAGGAAACAGACCTGATGGGTGATTTCATAATTGACTGGCTCAACTGCTCCTCTCAGACTCTGGCTCAACTGCTCCTCTCAGACTCCAATATCCCATATCAATCTCCAAGGGTTCACCCAACTAATCACAACTCCTACTAGGACCAACAAATCTTCCAAGTAACAATCTATCCTCGACTGCATTCTGGCCAACAACCCCTCCCTATCATCCCATTCAGGCTGTGTCCCTGATGGCCTGAGTAACTATCAACCAACCTATCTCTTAAGAACCCATACTCATCATGCAAAGCAAACCACCTGCCACCGGTTATTGGAGAGCCAACTTTCTGTCTCTCAGTAGTTATTTTGGGATTAATGATTCCATTTTCTCCTGTGAGAGAAGGAGTACAAGGACATTATTTCCAGAAGACTGCTGATCACCAGACAGCCTAATAACTGCTTTATAGGTGACAGCTTGGAATCTCTGCTTGCATTCTGGTCCTGGTAAGAGGAGAAGAGTGCATTGATTCCTAACTGTTTCTGGTTGGAGAGTGTCTGTGCTTAATGTTCCTGATTTTTCTGGTTGCTATTTAAGGCATCCACCAGGAAAAGGCTACAAGCCCACTGGCCCTTGCCTCATCTTAGACAAGACTATGGATCACCAAACAGGCTGTGGCCTGATTCTCATTGTGGGATCAATGCTAACATTTTGCTTCTGGTTAGAGAAGAAGCAAAGGAGCATTGTTTCCCAACAGAGTGAAGCTATGGTGAGACACGCTTAGTAGTAGCCAGCCAGTAGCCATTCATGCGACTCCCTTCTTTTCGTCATTCTTGATAAGCTAATTCTTTGTTTTCAGTGAGAACTGCTTGATTTGTTTCTAACTTCAGAAAATCTTCCTAAATACTTCAACCTTAAATTTTTAGGGTCTATGTATTAGTTTTCCCTCAAGTGTTTGGCAGTGATCTGTACAGACTGAGATGCCTTGAGTGACATTTTTCCTGTAAAAGCACAACTGAAATTTCTCCAAATCCTAGTTGCACATAGCACAACTAGTTTGCAGTGACAAGCACTGCCCCCATAGTTGCAAACTGGATACTCCTGATAGTCTCATTCCAACTGTCTAACCAATAAAAAAGGGTCTGTTGCCATGGATATGGACTTTCCTACAGTCTCTGTTACTGGCTTGGTGGATAAGGGCATCATGAGGCAATGTAGAAATTGCCTCATGTTTACTGACAGCCAGTTAATTCTCAAACTGATATGGTATGTGAGAGATGTATTTACACAATATCACTGGAGACAAAGCTCTCACATAAAAGCACTCCTAATGTCAATAAGGTTGTCAGTAGTACACACGCTGCACCCATCATGCACAATTCAAACAGACATATCAACCCACATTTGCTGAGGCAATTAAATGTAATCTTCCTAAACCACAAAGACCTCCTACACAAAGTACACATAACAAACACCCTCAGCAGCCCCAAACGCACTCTTTCAAAACAACACCCACATCAACACATAAAGCTACATCACATGGAGCCTCTATCTTTAAGCCCATAAGGCAAGCCAGCACACAATCCAACATTCGAATCATTGGAGACTCCATCATGAGACACACTGATGTCTCTCTCACCAGGCTGAGTAAGGAGAAAGTCACTATCAGTTGGTTATCAGGGGCTAGGATCTGCCACATTACGCAGGCACTCAGGTCAAACAAGCCACCCTGGTGGAATCACAAAATCAATAGGCTGTATAACAGGAGGAAGAAAATCATGGCAAACATTAGGAGGTGCAACATCCAGCAGGATAAAAGCACTCTCATCAAACTAAACAAACAACTCAGAGGACAAATAAAGTCTATCAAAGCCAAATTTGAGATATGCTTGGCCTCTCAGGCCAAGGACAACCACAAAGCATTCTTCAGCTATATCTGCAACCTCAAAGGCAATACACAATTGTGTGCAGAGTTCATTGTAAATGGAGCCACCTATACTGAGCCAGAAGATATAGCAAACCTCCTGGCTGATTAATTCAGCTCCAACTTTACTCCTATCTCCCTTCAACCTTCCCTCAGGAAATATTATCAAATATAACTCCCCTACTATCATTAGGGAACAGGTTTTTAATGCTCTCTCTAAGACAATGAACACTGTATCAAAATGCCCAGACAATATCCCACGATGCCTTCTAAATAGCATGAAACATGATCTATCAGGGCCTCTGGAATTACTGATTAACTGTAGCCTCCAAACAGGCTTTGTGCCTCATGAATGGAGAAAGGCAACAGTCATCCCTCTGCACAAAGGTGGGCCATGTACAGACACTGGAAACTAAAGACCCATAATTCTCACCAGTCTTATATGTAAAGCCATGGAAATAATTATCATGGAGATGATCAACAGAGATATAGTAAACCACCAGAAACTGGACTCAATCCAGTTTCATTTCGTCAAAGGCAGATCATGCCTATTCAACCTGGTGAACTTCTTTGAGAAGGTCACCAAAGCAATGGATGAGGACAAAATTGTTCACACTGCCTACCTTGACCTGGCCAAGGCATTTGACACAATACCCTAATCCTACTAGAATAATGCTCTCCAAAAAAAAAAAAAAAAAATTTTATATATAATTTTGTTTTTAACTTTTGTGATTGTAACCTCAGTACTTTGTTATGTCTTGTAATGTTATGTTTTGTTTGTTATGTTTGAAATGTAAATCTCTGCAATCTTTGTGTAATCTGTGTTGGAGCTTTTCTCTCCAGGACTCCATTGAAAAAGGGTTCTTCTGGCCCAATGGACTATCCTGGTTAACCAACAGCAAATAAAATAAAATAAATAAATAAATAAATACCCCACTCGGGAATTTATTGATAAACTGAAGAGGTTTGGTACAAACCCGCATGTCACCCCATGGATAATCAACTGGCTCACAGACTGGACCCAGGAAGTTAAAAGTGGAGAGTCCACCTCTACAAAGAGGCCAGTCACAAGAGGGAGTCCCTCAGGGATTAGTCTTTGGACCACTCCTTTTTTGGCATTTAGTTCTCAGAAGTCAAGGCCAATGTCAGTGGTCTCTGGCTGACTAAATTTGCAGATGACTGCAAATTAGGAGCTGTAATTGAATCTCACACTGACACAAATGTTCTCCAGGAGGGGCTGACAAAGGCAAACAACTGGTGTCAGAGCCATGGACTAAAACTAAATGCCAAGAAATGCATAATAGTATCCTTTGGGAAGTCATCCATCCCCCATAACTATCATATTGACAACACCCCTTAGAGCTGACACAGTAATCAGGGACTTAGGGACACACATAGATAATAATCTAGCCACTGAGTATCATGTGTCTACAGTGGCGAGGAAATCATTCTATGTTGTGCAAATTATAAACAAAGATAGGGCATCTAAGTCCAAGGAAGTCATTGTTCCACTGTATTTGGCATTCATCAGACTTATCATCGAGTACAATGTCACCTTTGGTATGTACCTAACCAGGCATATCCAACAACTGGAACGTCCACAGAGGTTCCGCACTAAAAGAATACAGGGCATAAGTAAAATGTCTTATGCAGACCACATCAAGGCCCTGTCCCTGTATTCTGTCTCCTACAAGCTTTTGAAAGGAGATCTATGCCTGGCATACAGGGCATTGTCAGACCCCATTCTGATGGACCTCCTGCATATCCACAAAAAAAAAAACAGCACCACAATTATCCATTCTAAAGACTTAAACCTTGCCTGTGATATAAATAGGACCTGCTGGAGATAAAGGTATGTATCCCTGAGACTATGAAACAGGCTACTCATCCATGTGAAGCAGAGTTCCTCCCTAACCCAATACAAGTGCAACTTGGACAACTGGATGGGAAACTGGAAATTCATCATTGGTGTGGCACCTATGTCTCTAATGGAAACAGGTAACTTGTAAATGGCTACTCTCCCAGGCCCATGCCTACACTTATCAAGGGTATCAGAACTTGCCAAAGATTTGGGATGCATGGCTAGGCTTAAAAAGGCCCTTGTGGTCGTTAGCCAAGTAAACACCTATGTACCTATGAATTAGGAATAAAAAAAAACTTTGAACCCAAATAAATTCATCTCCATACTAAAAAGCTGCAACTGGGAAACCCTCAAAAAGCTAACCCTAGAAGACGCTGTTAACTCCTTCAACACCACTTTCTTAGATATACTAAACTGCCACACACCCTCTAAAACTATCAGAGTAAAAGTTAACTATGCACCTTGGCTAAGTAAAGAATGCAGATCCCTACTTAAGGCCAACAGTTTCACAAAAACAAAATCCCAATTGCCAAACAAATATTCTTAGAACTGCGAAACAAGGCTAAGAAACTAAAATTAGACAGGATAAACTATTACCACGATATCCAAAAAAAGTGCTACAATAACCCTCAAAAGTTGTGGGCTGCAGTTAAAAACACATTTTTGCCAGGTAAATCAGCAACTCCCACAATCAACCAGTAACTCTGATAATATAGCAACCCAGTTTAATAAATACTTTACAGAAACTATCCAAGCCCGTGCAAATTCTCAGAGTACCAACAACAATTCTGCCCCTTCCATACCTCAGCACAGCACCAACTAACATAATAACACCAACCACTTTTGATTACATCTAGTGTCTGTTCATACCATTAAAAAATACTTAAACTAAAACCAACTACCCTAGCTGCAGACAACCTCCCAGCCGACTTTTTACAGATTGCTGCAGAAGCAATGGCATACCCTGTAGCCAAACTTATAAACAGATCAATATCAGGCAGCCTGGTTCTCGTCATTTGGAAAATCGCTCACATTCTACCTTTACACAAGGGAGGTAACTCCACCAAAATTGCCAATTACCGTCCAATTGCCATCCTGTCACCTTATCTAAAATCCTTGAGAGAGTCATACATACCCAACAATGGACTACCTTCACACAAATAAGATATCTAATACTCACCATGGTTTTTGCCCCTCTCATAGCACCACCACCACCACCCTTATGTCCTTTATCAACAGAGTGAACCACTATAGAAATAACGGGCAATTTGTATCTGCTATATTTTTGGACATGTCCAAAGCCTTTGATATGGTAAATCACAATAAACTCATCAATGTTCTCTCCACCCTAACCTTAGTGACTCTTCCAACACCTGGTTCCAAAGCTACCTATCAGGATGACAGCAGGCCATGCAACGGCAACACCAACTTTCCCCTCTCTTCCCAGTTGCCTTAGGGGTTCCTAAAGGCTCCATTCTTGGGCCTCTACTATCCTCTCTCTCTTCACCCACCAGCTCCACTCCTCCTCACTTCATGCCTCAGTAATACAATATGCAGACGACTCTATCCTCCCTACTAGATCTACACACCATAATACAAGACTCCTTCCTATCTGTAAAGACATGGCTCACTAACTACCAACTCATTCTAAATCCCAACAAACAAATCTTATCCAAAACTAAAACTATTATCATCCCAATAACTCACACTAAACTACTAGGTGTAGAAATTGACAATAACCTGAAATTTGATATTTACATAGAGCAAACCATTAAGAAGGTCCACAAGAATCTAGATCTTCTATACAGAAACAATTTCTAACAAAAGATACAAAAGCTACCATCGCCCGCATTTACCTCCTGTCAACTCTCCTATATGCCTCCCCAATTCTAACCATCCTCCTCATAACCGATCTAAATAAACTGGAATTGTGTTACAATAACATTGCCAAGTTTGTTACTGGGACAGCTAAAACAGCTAGAGCTTTCCCAGCTGCTACACTTCAATTAATCTTTGCCCATAAAATACTATACCAATCTGATAAAACCCCTGCTCTCCAAAATCTTATACTACCTTACACCACTTCTAGATCTCTTTGATCCAGTAACAAACTCCTTCTAGATGTTACCAAAGCTAACAACTCTGCTGGGGACTCATTCTTCTCAAACTCCATTCCTAAAATATGGAGTAAACTTCCAACCTCAATAACCTCAAACTCCACTATGATACAATTTAAAAAGCTCCTAAAATCACACTTAATGGACAATTGGCTCTCTTCTTGTAACTGCCCTGGTCAGGCCTTACCTCAGACTCTAAACTAAATACTTGTCACTGTGGGTTATCACTCACCAATATTTGACCTCAAATGAATGGAAACTATTCTCTTTCTTATTAGAATTGTTCATATTCACATATAATGTGTGAAGTAAATGTCGTAAATGCCAAAGCCGTTTTGTAAATGCTTTAACTTGTGGTGTACTTAAGTGATGTAAATGTATACTCAGAAAGGTAAATAACTGAAACCTATTCTCTCTCTCTCGTCAAAATTTTAAATATTCATGTAAAAGCAGTGATGTAAATATTTTCTGGAAATAAGTCTCTCTCTCATCAAAATTGTAAAAATTCATGTAAAGGTGTGATGAAAATATTTTCTTATACAGCACTATACTGTCCATCATCATGCAGCTGTTGTTTGTGAATATTTCCATATTTATTGACTTCTGTAAGGTTAGTAATTCTTATAACTGGAGTTTTTATCCCCAGGCCTCCCTTGAAAAAGGACCAGTGTCCAGTCGGATTTTCCCGATAAATAAATGTAAAATAAATAAATAAATAACAAATAAATAATAAATAAATATACATTTGAAATGAAAATATTGAAAAGTACAGGAGCCAGGGAAGACTGATGGGGTACTTCACTAGTCATATTCCTTAATCCTGACAAAGCAGTGACTGTGTTTTTGCTCTTTCCCCCTCTACAGTACGATCTCAGAGCTGGTATATAAAATTAGCAAAAAAGAATATGTTTGAAGATTTTTGTTTTCATTTATTTTTGTAAAAAACAAAAAAGAGAGGCAGAATCAGCAAGTCCAACAAACAGTTTAATGGTTAGCGCTTTCGTCTGCCACTAATAAGCAAACTTCATCAGACAAGACAGAGCTGTCAAAATTATTTAAGGTGTTGAAAATTAATTTCACACATTTTCTCACTGGATAATCCACCATTACACCCCACTTTGATGTTTTATGAGAAAATGTGTGAAATTGATTTTTGACACGCCTTAAATAATTTTAACAGCTCTGTAAAAGGAAGTATTTCTAACTTAAATATGCATGAACGTCAAATGCTGGATTCTTTGAGAACACACAACATTCAGGTAATGAAACCTGACAAAGGGGGTGGGTTGGTATTTATAGATGAACAAGATTATAATAGGAGAGTGACATGCTTATTAGAAGCTGACTCTTACATCAAAGTATCTTTAAATGAAGTTAATGGGGCCCATCAGAGAATAAGATCTTTACTTAATGATCTGTTCATCGAGGGCACAGTTAACATTTATGTATGCCAGGCCCAGCACCTAGGATACCTTGTTTTTTTGCTCTTCCTAAGATCCATAAGGATATTTACAACCCACCCCTTCGCCCGATTGTCAATGGCCAAACTTCAATAACTTATGCTTCTACTAAATTTGTTGATACAAAGTTAGGAAAGTTTTTGGAAACTGAACATCAGATTTGCCGAGATTCTTGGCACTTTTTAGAGCATCTGGATTCATTTGTGTTTAATGAGACCTTGAATTTCCTCATGGTTGAAACATCAAAGACCTGTATATGGTGACCCCCCAGAAATTGGGTCTTGATTGGGTGAGGGAATTTCTTGTTAGTAAAAATGCCAGTATGGAAGAAATGTACTTAATACAGTTTCTTCTAGATATAGTACTAACAACTTTTTATTGTTCAACAACAAGTTTTATTTACAGAAGTCAGGGGTGGCGATAGGTTCTCCATATGGTTGGAGCTTTGCAAACTGTGTACTTGCTTTTTGCGAAAAAAAAAAACATTTATTTAAATGTGATCTGTTTCAACAACAAGTAAAATTGTATACCCGTTACTTGGACGATATATTTATTTTATTTGAAGGTGATCGGTCAGGTGCAGAAGTATTTATGAATTATATTTCCAGCCTAACAGATTTTTTGAAATTCACTTTTCAATTTAGTACCGACATCATTTCATTTTTGGACGTCCTTATTTGAAAAAGACATCAGTAATAAAAGATATCTGGCAAGCATATATATGAAATATATATACTCAAAACATTTTTTTGCATTATGAAAGCGCCTAACCTCACCACCAAAAAAAAAAGCCATTGTAAAAGGCCAGTTAGTTAGAGCAGCTAGGATGTCTTCTCTAGAAACCTCCTCTATTTCGGAATGCAATTTACTAAAAGGAATGTTTTTGAAAAGATCTTACCCTGTCTCTCTAGTAGATAATTTAATGATGTAAGTTGCACATAAAAGAAGGGAAGGAGTCTTTAAACCAGTTTTGGGAAGTAGTTTGAGGTCAGAAGGTTGAACTAATAATTTTCTCCCAACAGCTGAATAAGTCACTGTAAATGTATCTGTTGACTTCAATACAACTTTTATTACCCCTTTTTCTGTCAATGCACTCACTTTAAAAGAGATTATTGTGAAAAACTGGGACTTGATTCTGGCTGATACTTCTGTCTATTTACACAAAGTTGGGTGAGAGACTTTTAAAAGAGGCTGTAACTTGAAAGCCTTCCTTGAAAGACCTAATAAAAATATGTTAAACAGTCCCAGGATGTATAAATGTGGCAGATGCCATTTTTGCAAGTACATTAAAGTTGGAAAAAGAATAACTGTCAACAAACATCAATTGAACATAACAAGTAGGTTCAACTGTGAAACAAAAGG
>NC_056725.1:92114826-92264826 GCF_019279795.1 Protopterus annectens
CCCTGAGGTCCTTAAAAGCCTAGCCAAGAATTTAGCCCATACATACACAAATCAGCACTCGATGCCCCTGTCCAGCAGGGACATGGGTGGAATTCCAGGGATGTATTTTCTATTTCCCATCCAGTTATCCAGATTGCGCTTTAAAAGGGGTGAAGAGGTACTCTGCTTGATGTGGAGAGGGAGCATATTCAATAGATGGGGGGTCTCTGGGGCACAAATCTGTCCCGCCAGCAAGTCCTATTGATGTTACAGACCAGGTTGAGGCCGTGTGTGCAGGTTACTTGAGTGGAGTTTGACTTACGGATATGCAGCAGTCCCATCAAAGCGGGGTCTGAGATTGCCTTGTATGCCAGACAGAGGTCACCTCTGAGGAGTCTGTATAAAACAGAGTAGAGGGATAGGGCTTTTAGCCTATATGTGTATGGTAGATTTTTGAGGCCTCTGATTCTCCTAGTGAGGAAGCTCTGGGGTCTCTCCAGCTGCTGCATGTACTTTGCGAGGTATAAGCTGAATGGGGCAGTGTACTCAATAATGGGCCTTATAAGTGAAGAATACAGGGATGGTATGACCTCCTTGTCCTTGGATGAGATACCCTTACTTATGAGGTGAGCCAAGTAGAAAGCTTTCCGTACAATGGAAGCAACATGGTGGTCAAAAGTCAGGCTGCTATCAATCTGGGTGCCCAAATCCTTCACAACTGACTGCAAGCTTAGAACATTGTTATTAATGTGAAAATTTGTGAGGCCATCTCTCTCCCCAAAGGGGATGATGATGCATTTTTTGTATTCAACTTGAGGCCATGTTTCTGGCACCAGTCATTTGTCTGAGTGAGACCCTCTTTGAGAATGTCCAAGTCACTAGGGGAATTGATGACGGCTCCCAACTTGCAGTCATCTGCAAACTTGTTCAGCCATAGCCCACTGGTTTTGCCCTGTACCTCAGAAAAGTATATCCTAAATAACAGAGGCCCCAAGACCGAACCCTGAGGTACGCCACTCAATATGGGTCTACTGCTTGAGGTGGCTTCCCCTATTTTGACTAGGTGGGTTCTTTCAGTGAGTTAGTTGACTATCCATCTGGTAACATACAGAGTGATGCCTAGTTGAGAGAATTTATCTATTATGCCCGAGTGGGGAATAGTGTCAAAGGCTTTGGCCAGGTCAAGGTAGGCGGTCTGCACTGTCTTCTTCTCATCCAAGGCTTTGGTGACTGTGTCAAAAAAGTTGACCAAATTTAACAGACATGACCACTCCCCTTGACGAAACCAAACTGAGTGGGATTGAGTGTCTGGAGGTTGGCAATGTCCTTGTTAATGAGGTCCATGATAATCCATTCCATGGCCTTGCAGATCAGGCTAGTTTGGCTGATGGGTCTATAATTTCCTGGATAAGTGGACACAACACCTTTGTGTAAGGGGATGACAGTGGCTGTCCTCCACTCAGCTGGGACAAAACTAGTACTCAGGCTTTGGTTGAATAGGGCGCTTAATGGTGTTGCAAGTTCCTGCCTGAGTTCATGTAGGATGCAATCTGGGATGTTATCAGGTCCCATGGAGGCTGTATTTTTTTGCCTTTGAGAGAGCAGTGGTGACCTGATCCCTAAATATAAGGGGAAGGGAGCAGGTACTGATTTACTGTTCAGGGGACAGAGGGGTGAAATTTTCTCTGAATCTGTCAGCCAGCAAGTTTGCTATATCTACGGCATTTGTATATGTGGTGTCCTTGACCACCAGTTCTGAACAGATCTGGGTACTACCCTTGAGATTACAGACATATGTAAAGAAGGCCTTATGATTGTCTTTAGTAGACGTGTTCAATTTGGACTCAAAGTTTGCTTTGGAGGATTTCATTAGTGCTCTTACTTGCTTGTTTAGGCTAAGGAGAGATTGCGTCCAATTGGGCACCAGCTCCTTCTTGGTCCTGGACAGCAATTTTTTTCTTCTGTTACAGAGTTTATTTATTGCAGATGTCCACCAGACAGGTTTACACTTCCTTGTGATGGATGATTTAGTCCTGTCAGGTATTTCTAATTCCATGCATCTATATAAATGTTCATATAGTAATTTGGTATAATTTTGGATACTGGTGCCAGTTCCTAGAGAGGGAGAGGGGGCTGTGAAGCTGTTTATACCATCCTTCAGGAGGCTGTAATCAGCTTTGAAGAAGTTTTTTTTTTTTTATTGATCCTAGCTTCAATGGTTTATGTTTCAGTATGAAGACATCTAAACATCCAATAAAAATCTATGTAATTAAAAAAAAACTCCTATGAAAATTAAATAATGACAAAGTTGATAATAAAGAAAAGAAAAAAATATGAAAAATAAAATATTTAAATGACGCCAAATTGTAAAGATGTGATACAGAATCTTCCACTCCAATTTAAGCAGAAGAAAAAGTGATAAAGCTAATGTCAACTATGAAACTAACAATAAAAAAACTTGCTTGGGATTAAAGTTTGCTCCCAGCGTCAGATTGCCTGCTTTACCAGGAACTCCTAGCCAATCAAAAACTCTAAACTTAATCATCAGTCACAAAAGATCAACACTTCATCCATGTAAAACCCCATCCTCCACATCAGTGAACCAGTGTTCTTGCAGGGGCAAGTCCCTGCACCCACCCCCCCCACTTACTTAAGTATACCAATTTCATATTCACAGAACTGTGCTATCTCAGTGGTAGAAATGCAGCTCACACATTTTTTTGAATCTGAGTAACAAAGTTTAGTTGAAATAATTTACTCAAAGCAGCAGTATTTTAGGTCTGTGGCGTAGAGTTATTCTTGTTAGTGCTGGCTTCTTCTTTTTGTTAAAATAATAAAGGAACCACTTTATTGGAACATTTGTAACATTTCCCTAACATCTGGAAATCAACAATAATCACACCAGTCCCCAAATAATGTAAAATTTCCTCCATTTTTCTCTTCTGGCCATATTCTCTTCTGCCTACTCTAGGTAAATACTCAAGAAAATCACATATAAGCAATAATGTAACTCAGAATGCAACTCAAAAAACACTTCTTTATCCAAGCCAAATGTTCCTGCTTCTTTTCTGCTTCAACAAGATTTACTGAGGATTGGGGACACAATAAAATTAAGTATTTAGGCGTATGGATTAAAAGGCATTCAGTTATGGCAGCTAAAGATATGTTGGAAGAGACAAAACAAAAGATAATACAAAAACTGGGAAACTGGAAGCTGCTGTTTATGAATATGGATAGCAAGATACGAGCAGTGAAAATGTTTTTAGTCCCTTTAGTTTTATGTACAGGTCAGGCATACTTTTATCATCCAGAGGAGAAGTTGGAGACAATAATTAATAAAGAGTTGACAGAATTTATCTGGGACGGCAAGAGGGCAAGGGTCAACTGGGAAAAGTTGATCCTTCCAATAGAACAAGGTGGTTTAGGTTTACCGGATTTTCAATGATATTTCAGAGCTAAAAAGTTAAGGCTCATATATATGACACAAGCAGAAAGTTATAATTCAAAGTGGAAAGGGATGATGATAATGAAGCAGAGGGAAATTAAATAATAAGGAGAGAGTGGAATTTGGATGAAAATCCTTAAGGAGAATAACAACAGCCATATAAAATATTATATTCATAAAGTGGCAGAAAGTATACTAAGAACTAAGCCAAGACAAGAATGGAAAAAGGAGAGTCTGCTGATAGGGATGACTGCAATTACAGGTACAGAAAATAGGTAAGAGGGGGTTGGAATTTACTGGAAAAATTGGTAAAGGAACCAAGGTATTGGGAACAAATAACTAGAGAGGGAAAGGTAACAGAATGGAAAGAAACCAAGAAGAAATTTGGACTGCAGACTAGAGACTACCTTCCCTATCAGGGACTGATGTCAAGAGTATAGGCAAAAAGAAAGGGATTGGGGAATCCTAAGTGAAACGCCTTCTCTGGCAGACATTTTAGCTGAATCTAGAACATAAGCTGCTATTAAAAAAGGTTAATTAGTAGGGGATATAAAATACTGCACAATAACTATAGAAACCAATCAGAGGAAGTTAGAAAACATTGGGAAGAGCGACTTGATAAGTTATTCACAAGGAAACAAAGGGAGGACATATGTATAGTTCCCAAATATGCAACAAAGTTTAGAAGATTTAGGATTTTTTCTTGGAAGTGTTTGCATTGGTATTTTTATACCCCAAGCAGACTCCAAAGAATTTTTCTTCAGGTAAATGCCAAATATTGGCGCTGTGATGGGGAAGAAAAAGGTAACTGGGAACATATATTTTGAGAGTGCAATGCATTGGCAGACTTTACAAATTCCATACAGAGTACTCTGCCTGAAATACTAGGTGAGCAAATGGGTCTAACAAAGGAAATTATTTTTTGAGGTGGATGCAGAATCTGAATTGCTTAGACATTGTAGAGCCTTGTTAAGTTTGATTTTGGTGACTGCATTACTAGAAAATGGAAATCAAAGTCTAAACCAACTGCATTTGAAGTACTGAATATTATAACAAAAATAAAAGAACTGGAAGTAGTATGTTTAGAAAAAGGTAGGAGCAAATTACATAAAAAAATGGAAACTGTGGGAACAATACATGCAGAATAATGTTTTTGAGAAGGCGGATGTGTGAGGTCTAAGAGAAGGCAGGAACTGAGTAATTTATATGATGTTGCATTGAAGATAGTTATATAAAAGAATGCACGTGATGTAAAATGTTTGTAAATGGGAACGTGTTAACATGGTTTGTTTTCTTTTATATAAATGCATGTTTGCATATGTCTTATGTTGCTAATTCAATAAAGATGTTAAAAAAATGATTTACCAAGGACTGACCCACTTCAGAAATTAAAGTATATAATGTACATTGCACTTTGCTTGATTGTACACTGCTCTGTGCCTGTTCAGAAGAATGTATATATGCAGGTTATGTAACTAGTCTGAATTCTCTATTATTGCTTACATTTCTGAATTTTTGTCTGTGAAATATTTTGTATTTCAAATGGGCTGAGCCTGAAATAGGTTAGTATTGATCAGTGTTGTACCCCAGTAAGCAAAGCTAAATAAATAAATACTATCTATACTGACAAAAACAGCATGGATTTTGGGCACAAACGAGCACAATGAAAATGATCATTCTGTTTTCAATTTTTGTGATAAAAAAATATAATTTGACTTACCCCATCTGCAATTAATGATCCAGCCCAGGACACCAAGAAATCCAAGATCAGCTACAATGTAAACGACTAGATCTTAATAGATGGCTCTCCTCCAAAAAAATCCTACTTAACTCAAAAAAAAAAAACATAATTCTTAGAGACCACCAAAAATTATCAAAATGCTCTAACACTCTCCTGATGAAGGGCTAAAACAACCACAGCACATAAATCACCCTACTTTCAGATACCTTGGTATATGGCTAGACCAGGCACTTAATTTTCAGATACCCAATTAAATCTATTCCAAAGTCAAGTACTTACAAGTTCTGGGCCCATAAACTATTCCACTTTTTTTCTCTACCAGCCAGAGCAGCCATAGGGAAGGGCATCCTTTTTGCCCAGTTATAGTCTGCCACTACTCGGAACAACCTCAAGCAAAATCATTACAACGCTACAAACCATCTCTAATTAAATATGCCAAGGTACACCACCTGTAAAACAATGAGCTGAATTTCTACTTGACTCACTACTAATAAAACTTCTCCAGCAAGACACCCCATCTCCCTTTTACAACAAACTCCTTACATATGTTCCCTCAGCATACAACCTTAGAAACCAATTAAACTTAGGTCCTATGCCCTAAACTCCAAGAACTAAACTCCAGTGTACAAACTACAGTATCTCTATACTGGTCCCAACCTCTGGCAGCTTCTCCACCCTCAGACCTAAATGAACTCTCCAGCTGTCCTTGCCCTTCCTCAAAGAACATTTGTTTAAACAAAGCACATGCAAGTGTATTAATTATTAATGTTGGTCATATTATATAACTCAGCCTGTAGCCTCTATCACTCATTTTACTTTTGTCCCCCCACCCACCCCACTGTACACTGTCCTTTGGGCAGTACATATTTCTATATATGCAAATAGCTGTACTGTTTTATAACTATAAGTACATTATTATTTCTCAGTTTAACTTATTACATGTATATATGTATGTCTTCTATTTACTGTCTTTATAAATAATATTCATACTTCTACACAGCAAGCATCCCTTGTATAGTATACAGACGTTTCCACTATTATCTGCCTATCAGGCAATCTAGAAAATCTAGAAAAGATTAGGCAACATTTCTTTAACTCTGAAGAAAGCTGGATTTGTAACTACTAATTCCTTCTTAATCAAAAGAAAACCAAACTCCTTTTATTTTTCCCCAAATCACTTCCCCTGAGAAGCATAACTTTAAAATCACAAACCTAAACAATATGCCAATTGAAGTAGTGCCCCATGCAAAACTGCTGGGGGTTATAATAGATGACAACCTCAACTATGACCTCCATGGGGATCTATGTCAGTTGATCGAGTTTTCAGAAACTCAAAATTCATATTGGCAAGACGATATGATCAAATTTCTGAAAACTCGAACATTAAAAAAAAAAGTACACAAAAATCTATCTTTTATACGGTTTTGCAGTGGGGCAAGCACCCATGCACTCCCCAACCCTCTGCTAATTATATATACCAACTCCGAGATCGCACTACATTGAGTAATTTCTCGATCCTCACTGTACCGCAATCTCTATTCAAAAGCTTTGGGTTTACAGAAATTCAATCACATCACCTCATTTTGAGTTTCTAAAAACTTGATCAACTTATAGGGATCTGACCTCCACATATACAGCAATACAAAAAAAGTCACAAAAACTAGGAATGCTATACAGAGCCAAGAAATTCCTTTCTGTGTCCACCAGAGTCACTCTTGCCACTAAATACTTACTCCCCTCTTTATTATATGTTTTTTCTATTTTGACTAACCTTCACGCCACCTTAAAATCTAAACTAGAACAGTGCTATATCAATGTAGCTATATTTGCAGAAAATACAAGTTACAGAACACATCACTATTCTGCACTAAAAACTCTGAACTGGCTAAAATTATCCCACCAACTAAATTATACCCAATGTCTCTTATCACACAAATTTATATTTAATCCCACTTCCTGCCCAGCTATAAGAACAATTCTCCACCACTATCTTCAAAATCACCTTCAGTCTTCTGACAAAAATCTACTTGGTGTCTATAATCTTTACAAAAACTACAGTCAAAGCCTGTACTCACATTGTGTAGCAAAAGTTTGGAATATGATCCCTGCACTAATCACAGAAATGTATAACATTCTGTTAATTAAGCTGCAACTAAAAGAATTCCTTTCTGATTCCTAGCTTTGCACTTGCTACTTTCCTGGATGATAATATAACTCCTACTCCTGTAATATGTATATAAAACCTTTCTCACCTTTCCTTGTTTTACTCTGTTAGTTCTTTCCTCTAATTTCCCTTACTCTTAATCTTGCCTTTACTCTTTATTTCGGATGTCTCCTGTAGCCACTCCACTTATTACCTTTAACAAATATTATTTCTCACTGTTGTTTCCCTTCTTCTCCTCATCCACTGTTTTAACGTTCCAGTCCGACGTTTGCTTTTGAGTGCACTTAGAATATGTTAGTATGTTTCAATGCTATATTACATTGCATTTATCCTGTTTTAATGATGATATACATGTATTATTATACGTCATGTGTATTAATATTTCTGTTAATCCATGTATTTACTGTATACTGTAATATGATGTCAATTTTCACATATGTACTGCATCTGTATTCTTTTATTTGTGGAGCTTTTCTCCCTACGCCTACACTGAAAATGAATACAATTATCCAGACAGACTTTCCTAATAAATAAAATACATGTAACCATGTTTTTTCAACATGATGTAAAACTGTTTTTAAACTGATTCTTTGTGCTTACCTTCTTTTGTGACTTTGTTGTACATCTCACAACCTGTAGACACTGAAAATAAATACAAATGCTCTTGAAAATAGGTATATTCACTCAAAGATCTGGACACCTAATTAGCTTAAAATCTGCAACCTGAACATTAAATATTTCTTCCCACCTGCAAATCACCAAAATTGCGGAAAGCTCTCCACTACGTTAACCAGGAACACAAGAAAGAGTGCAATTTCCCACAAAGGAGGTCTCCGTAAAAAGTACTTTAATGTTCACCACAAAGCAGAAAGGCAATAAAATAAACTATCATAAACAATATACTAGACTGTCATGTCTTCCCACCTACAGTTGGATTGTAGGATTCTACATAGAAACATAGGTTTAAAAATTTGAGATGTCATTTATTTTTTATTTTTGCTCATGAAAAAGGGAGAGATGTAAAACTGGTGCCACCAATAATTTCAACATATGGTCTGTTTTTTTTGTGTACTAATCAGCTTCAAAACTGTATGTGACGGGAGAAATGCCAAAAACTATGTGAAAGGGCAAATCAAGTCTGAAAATACAGACATACCTCCATAATAGATACATTTATTCAGAAAATCATGTGAAGAGGTAAACAGATGAATGAAGCCTTAAAAAAAAAGGTATCAAAACAGGCACTCATGTCACACAATTTTAGACACAGGAGCTTTAGTACTTCACTGAAACCATGGAAACTATGGTGTGCAAACTTATTTCTCAGTGGGTAGAATTTTACATAAGTTATGGGCACGATCTTCACCTGAAAAACAACGTAGAAGAATGAGAATTATTAGATTTTAGTGACTTACTTAGGACAGACACCATTAGAAATGTGTGTGTGTTGGGGGGGGGGGGTAGTAGCAGTGATTGGTATGTAAATTTGAACCACATGGCTACACCCTTAACTGGCAACTTGAACAGGAGGTAGCCTATAAATATTTGGGAATTGATGAAGGATCTAACATAAGTTTTGTTGTGATTGACTGGCCCCATAAGGTAGTTGATCAGCTGGACAAGAAAACAAGAAAAAGGTTTCACGCCTATCAAATATTTAAAAAATGGTGTATACCAAGAGTATGCATTACTCATTGTGAAGGAGATATGGGCCTCCTTGAAACTGATTACATGTACAGATTTGCAGTTGTAGGACTGCATACATAACTGCTGACGTCACAAGATCCAAACATAGTGTTAAGTTTTAAAACATGAGGAAAACAAGTCTAAGATGACCTCTTTGCTTATTTTAGCAGAAGCACATTAGTGTCAAGTGAGAATGGAAATCAAACCAGAAATAGACAAAAATCAGACAGCAACTGAATGTGCCAAAAACAAAAGAAAGACTATAAGGAGGACTATCAGATGAAAAACCAAGAAATATGGAAAAGGCATAAATATAGTTGCAAGTACAGAAAACTCCTGGAACAACCTCATGTTGATCAGGATCTGACGCAGGAATGGTTAAGGACAGGTGAATTTAAACCAAAAGATAAAAAGAAAAAGTTAATATTTACAGCCCAGGACAGTGGACTACATTGGTTTACAAAGCCCATTGAGTATGTAGTAGAAACAGATAAATGCAGGTTCTGTAAAACAGAACCGGAAACAGTTGCACATCATGTGGCAGGGTGTGATATACTAATGGTAGAGAGCATGTGTCCTGAAAGGCATAACAAAGTGGCAAGACTGCTTCACTGGGGATTGTTCAAACATTACAATATTGATGTAGCTGAAAAATCATTGGAAACATGAGCCATAAAGTATTCTAGAGAATGCTGAAGCTTATATTCCATGGGATCACCCATTATCAATAGTTCAAATAACAGATGCGAGAAAACCAGATACAGTAGTCCATGAAAAGAGACAAAAGTAGCATTGTTCACTGAACTTACGTACAGAGAGGCACAAAGTCTTAAAATACCTGGATTTGCAGGCAGAGATGAGGGCAGTGTGGAAGAAGGATACCCAGACAGTTCCAATAATAGTACGAGCAATGGATCTCATAAAAAATAATTTACAGTCTTATTTAGATATGCTACAGATACATGTAACTCCATCTGGATTGTAGGATGAGTCTAGTCACATTGGAGAGGCTGTGAAGAGCACTTTTGGCCAACATCAAAAAATGAAACAATACTAACTTCATGATCTTTAAACATACTTTGATATAGGAATGGGGTTCATACCTGTCATGTTATTATAAACCGAAAGATGTGGAGAAATTAAACTGACAGCAAGTTAGCTACCTGGGGGTCTAAATGGAGAGATGATAAAATCAGCAAGCAAAGGAGAGTAATATTGCTGG
The DNA here is from genome assembly GCF_019279795.1 of Protopterus annectens. Lineage (NCBI taxonomy): Eukaryota > Metazoa > Chordata > Ceratodontiformes > Protopteridae > Protopterus > Protopterus annectens. The sequence continues at coordinate 92,125,064 of NC_056725.1, forward strand.
AAATTAATTCATCTAGAAGTCTTGCTGAGAACCTTTACAAGGTGGACCCTGTTTTTTACACAATCTCACCAAGATGACACTGATATACTGACTGCATTTTGTATAGCATATATTATGGACAGAAGTAGGTTAAAAATTAAAAAAGACAACTGGATGTACAAGTCCCAGGATAAAAAGTGGTCAATCCTGGTAGGTGCTCTGGTGCCATGACTGGGAAAACTGACAGTGTAGAATCCTCAAGACACGGAAACATTCCTACAATGGGGTTAGGCCAGAGTCAGGGGGATGATGACCCCCTATTATAGAAGAAAGTAGTCCATAAAAAACACAAAAACAGACAGGTCAAAAAAGAGCCATAAAGATGATGGAATGGACTATTGAGAATAAGAAAGAAATTATGTAACGTTACTATTATGCAAGAAGCTCAGAATTTCCAGATAAAAGATATACCAAACAATTAACAGAGAAATTACAGGAGAAAAAATATTTGCACAAGAAAAACTGTCAAAAGCTTCAAATGCAAATTTGCATTCATGAAAAACATTATATAGACTAGGAGATTGCGGACTGTTTGGGAAAAGAATTGAAAATATAAAGAACAAGGCCGAATGGAAAAAGAGGCAAAAATATAAAGAAAAAAATGTAGAAAGATTTTTTAAATTATGAAAATGAAACATTAACATGGGAACAAAAGAGAGATCTGATACATTGCAATATTTATGCAAAGTAGAAAGCCAAACTAATCAATAAAAAAACTGGTCCATAAATGTTTGAAGAGAAATACAGAAAAAAAACTCCTAGATAAAGAAAATTTCACAATGCAAAAAACAAGATCACAAAGGGTGAATGTAGAACAGAAGATTAGCAAAGTAGAAGTTAAACAAATAGAAGCTGTAGTTAGGGAATACTTGTGAAGTGAAGGATTTAGTATCAAAATCTAGCACAGGTTATGTCACAGTATGATGGAACAATGAGTCCCGAAAGTAAGGAGAAACAGGAGGATGGGGGGGGGGGGGCATCTGAAGAAGAAATATTGGCACTGACATGAGAAATAAAAAGAGACTGAATATGATGCAATATTTATGCAAAGGAGAAAGCAAAAGTAATCAGTACAAGAAAAGCAGCACCAAAGATATTTGAATAAAAATACAGGCAAAGGCATCCAAATATGGGCAATTTTACAATGTAAAATATAAGAAAACAAAGGGTGAAGTAGAAAAGAGGATTAGTAATGAAGAACTTAAAGAAGTAGAAATTGAAGTCATGGATAACCTAAGAAGTGAAGGCTTTAGTGTAGAAAATCCAACTCCGTTAACATCACAGCATGATAGAACAATGAGTCTTCAAATTAAGGAGAAACCAGTGGAACTGGAAGCATCTGATCAGTTGTCATATAAAGATACTTTCGAGCCTCCAGTAGGAAACTAGTACAAAAGTTCAGTTGGTGTTGTACAGCAAGGGAAGGAGCAGGAAATGGTGGCAACTCTGATGCAATCAGTGTTAAGGAGTGAGTTCCCATATGAAAGAGCAATGGATGACAGAGGATGAAGCTAAACAGAACATGTCACAGGAAGATGTTCTGGAACTTTCTGTAGAATGCCTGCAGGAAATGCAGGATAAAGAATGTGCCCTTAGTTCAGAAGAAAAAGTATCTAAGGGAAAAGTTGTTTGATTTAATAGAGATGGATAGACATTTATTTATTTATTGACATTTACTTACTGAGCAGGTCCAACTGGGTAAAAGCCCATTTTCAGGAAAGGACCAGAGAGAAAAGTTCCAAATTATTACAAGACATTTTAAGAACAATCATTTTACAATCTTCAAAAAGAAAACAAAAACATCTGCAGTTTAAATAATTTAACAAATTAGACATAATATAAAAACATTCAAAATTTATACAAGTTATGTGACAATCGTTTAACATTTATAGAAATTTTAGACAGTTTGTAGAGAAATTAAAGGTAAGTTAGTCCAATACAAACAGGAATTGCAATATGAAGTGAGAGAAAAACAGGTTTATGGTATAATTAGAAAGATGTCAGGGAAGAGAATTTAATAGAAGTAAGGAAGTAAATGAAGAAGGGACAGTAAGGAGGTATAAGGAAAGAAAAGGTACTTGTTCACATTTAGGGATATAGTTTATTCTGGTTTTGAGCAAGAACAGAGCAGATTTTGCTGGGAATTGTTTCAGAGTGGTTTTGAAAGATGGGAGGTAGGATATTGACCTGATGGATACAGGTAAGGAGTTCCAGACCTTAGCAACCTTGTAGAAGTACAGACAATGCCCAGCAGATTTGATAGGTTTGTAGTCATACCAGAGCTTTTATTCGCTGGATCACAATGACCGACTAGGAACATAGTTGTGTAGAATGGTTTTAGTGCTGGATAGGCAGATGGATGACGGATAATTTTACAGGTGGTAAGAAGCTGTATATGTTAGTTGATGAGGCAGTGCTAACCAATTTAGAATTTTTAGTGCTATACAGTGGTGGGTTCTGAAAGGGGTATTTGCTGCAAATTTAGCAACTTTAGTTTTCATTTTTGTGAAGTCTGGGGGTTAGTAAGGATGGGAGCACCATAAAGAAGAGTGGGGAGGAGATAAGTGGTGGCAGGTTTGGTTTTAGTTGCATCAATGAAAAAGCTTTTGGCTTTTGTAAAGCATCCCCAGTTTTGATGAGTTTTTCTTATGCAATTTTGTATATGCAGGTCATCATCATTTGCAGGCAGAAATGAGGGAATGTGGAAGAAGGATACCCAGACAGTTCCAATAGTAGTAGGAGCAATGGGTCTCATAAAAAAAAAAAATTACAGTCGTACTTAGATATGCTACTGGTATATGTAACTCCATATGAATTGCAAAAGGAGTCAGTTATGGGCACATTCCAGGTGCTGTGAAGAGCACTATTAGCTAATATCAAAAACTGAAACAATACTAATTTCAAGAACTTTTATCACACTTTGACTTAGTAATGGGGTCCATTCCCATCATGGTATTAGAAACCCAAAAGACTTTGAGAAATTAAACCACAAGCAACCAAAGTATCCCAAGAACTGAACGTGATAGACAACAATCAAAACTGACATGTGTGCCTGACAGCTACAGTCAAGTGCAGCTATAATGCCCAACCCAGTAACACCCACCTTAGATGTCCAGCCTAAATGTCACTTTTTAGTCAAGTGAAACACCCAATATCCAAGAGTAGCTACCACTTCTGCCAACCAGTATGGAAGTCACCCTAATGAAATTAACGGCATTTATTTTTTTACAGAAGGTAAAAATAATACAAGTTATAAGCTGTAACTCTGAAGTCATGTGCAACGATCACTGCCTATCTTAAAAAAATCAGAAAGCAATCAGCAGCAGAAACTATGATCAAGTACCTTTGTCACTACGAACTTCTTAATCCACTGTATGCCCTTTATTTTTAATAAGCACAAGCTCTGGGGAGTATACTACAATCACCTTTAACTTGTCTTAAGTTATACTTTTATTAGTCTGTTATCCAGATACAGCTCTTTTGTTAGCCTCTTTCTATAAAATGTCTTACTTTTAAATTCTTCACTTCACTCTGTTTCCTTACAGTAAATTACAAGTAGAGGAAATTACCTATTAAAACAAAAGAAACTGTTACATTTGAGTGTATTGGTCTATTTTAATGAGCACAGGAAACATCTGATAAAAAGATTTGTTTTTAGACCAGTTTAGAAGTCCTCTGATAGGTGATAAACTCTACTACCATAATGCATCACATCCTATAGACTGCTGTAGATGAATGGGTTTTGATATTCTGTCTTCAGCTTACTTATCATTAGGGTACTGTCTGGCTGATAATCTGTGTTTGAGCATTGAAAATTTGACAAGATTCTGTCCAGCTTTGCACACCCATCAAATGTGGAAGGTCCTAACTGTGCTCATGATTATGGGCAGGAGGCTGATGATTGGGGTTGCCACTTTTCTAATTGTGCCATTGCCTGACAAACAAGCCCTGCTCCATGCAGAATCTAGCCACACACATTCCCTTTAGTAGCCAAGCCCCCTTTATCTAACACCCTTCAGCACAAGTCTTGAATATCACATACAATTACTACTAAATGGAAAAATATACAATGAATCAGATTAAGTAAATTAAAAAAAAACTTTATTTAGCAGTACCTCATTCAAAGGTTCACCACACACAACAGTACATCATACATCAAAATGACACCACTGGATAAAATAAGCATGGGAAAACTACTAACCCTTCAGTATAAGTCTTTAATATCACATGCAGTTAGTACTAAATGGAAAAAATACAATTACACAGATGAAAAGAAAAAAAAAGTTACTTAGCAGTAATTCATTCAAAGCAGTACGTTAAGGGTTCATACATCAAAATGACACCACTGGATGAAAGACAAACAAGGATGGGAAAATTATGTCCTATCACAATTTTCTTGCCAGAAAATCATTGCTTACACTTGAAGCTATATTCTGCATTTGATCTCGCAGCCTTAAGTAATGGCTGTTTACTGAATAAAATTATGAACGACTCATGTTAAAATTTAGTTTGACCTGTAACTCGGCTTTCACAAGAGACACAAGCATTCTGTTTCTTGTATCAGTCCACGCAATCAGATAAGTTAAAACCCCTTTCCACAAAGTTATTGCTGGGGAACTGAAAGGGCAAACTGCACCAGTCTGTAAAGTATTTTGCAAAATGGAGCTTTACTTAAAAAAAAGTCACCCAGTGATCACTTACAGATGACTCTGTCACCTGTAATAGGGCTGGCAATGCAGCAGTTAAAGTGCAGTAGTCTGAGTAAAGTGCTTCAATGTCCACATCCAATTTGAAATCATCTGCAACTGTACGCAGCTCTGGCAGTTACTGGAGGCTGAAGACCTGCATAGCTTTACAGGGGCTATTATCATAGTCACACCACTTCTGTAGGTAACAAACTGCTTTACTGTAAAAATCACAGAGCTTCCTGTAGACCTGCTGTGCTACTGCTGGAGAAAAAGTGCTTTAAGGCAGATGAAACTTTAGCAGCAAAGAATTGGTCATCTAGTCTTCTCTGCAACTCATCTTTAAGACTGTCCATCAGTGTGTACAACTCTGGAGCAGACAACATGTTACTTTCAAGTTTTGCTGTAGACTTGTGGAATATCTGCAGGACATAGTGCATGGAATGTATGTAGTATTCTGCCTCCCAACTGATGCCATCCTCATCAGCCTCCATAAATCTCCAGATAAGAAGATGGCACTCCTCAAGCCCTTGACTAATAAAATAACTTTTAATAGTGGGCCAGCATTCTACCAGCCTCGCCACAGCTGGGAACAAAGACAGCCACCTTGTGACAATATGCCACATGATGTCCTTAAAGTCCTGGTCTAGGAAAGAAATCTTTCAACAGTGCCATTTTTAGCAGATGTTGAAAACTCACTATGTACTTTCAAAACCAGAGTTTCCACATCAAACCTTGCAAGGGACTTGCTTGCATGCTTTGCAGTTATGTATTACATGGCATAAACAGTTTGCTGCAATGATGTCACACACCTCAGATTTCAAACGTTTAAAAATAGACCTGTGTTTTCCATAATTAACTGAAGCATTGTCTGCAGCATAGCTAGCAATGTTTTGTACTTTTAGACCTTCCTGCACAAGGATGTCCTTTATTCTTGTAAAGATACATTTGGCACTTTCGTTATGATCCTCATAGAAATCCAGAAGTTTCTGTTTTGTGCCACGGCTGTGAGTGAAGTACTAAATAACCAGGGGAACATTTTTCTGTTCCCTTTATTGAATGAATCTGATCCACTGAGAAATAAGAATTGCCAAGTTCCTGCTGAAGGAGCTCCTCTGAATGAGGTGTAAGTACATTCATTACAATACTCTCAGATTCTGTCTTCCCACACCTGAATTTCGAAGCCACAGGAGAATCAGAGAAAACTGTCTGTGCCAGCTTACCTCCACAGTCCATGGATACATATGAGTGATTATAGCAATAACCCACGCCTGGGTGTGGGTAATGCTGGATTTACCCACGGTTGGTGTGGTTTGGTCAAGAGGGCGAATCCCGAGTGGCCAAACAAGGCCAACCGTGGGTAAATCCAGCATTACCCACACCCAGAAGTGGATTATTGCTATTATACAATGACGATATTTAAGAAAAAAAATAATTACTTTTCTTAAATAACGGCATTGTATAATGCCTCCTTGCTGCCCTTCCGCAGCTGTCTGGTATTATGTGGCAGTTCTGATGTACTGCGCATGCGTATGCCTATGCAGTACATCAGAGCTGTGGGCAAAAGCAACGGAGAAAGCAAGATCTCCGTTGCTTTTTACAAACTGTTTTGCTATGTTAAATGGGTTTAACATAGCGAGACAGCTTTAAAAAAGCAACGGAGAATCTCAGTTGCTTTTTTAAAGCTGTCTCGCTATGTTAAATCCATTTAACATAGTGAGACAGTATGAAGCAACGGAGATCTTGCGTTCTCCGTTGCTTAAAAAAAGAGTTATAGTAATGGAAAAAGTCCGGGCAACCGGACCTTTTTTCCATTACTATAACTGATTTACAACGTGCAAGCTGACCAATCAGTGTGCATGTTTTTGAATATTAATGGGGGGTCTTTGTATAATGTGTTTTACTCCATGATAGACTGCTGTCACTTCAGCTGCAGTCACTTTTGAAGCTTCACTGGCTGCACTGAGTGGCTTGATAAACTTTGTCATTATAAAGTTCTGCCTCTGGAGCTGAAGGCTTTCCTGATGTTTGTCAGACTTCTGATGACTTTTCAGTGCCTTTTCCCCATCCCACTTTATAGTGAAAGTTGTTCCACACAGGATGTGCACTTTGCCATGGCATCTGCATTTGGAACACATCACACCATGAGTAGCTTTGCTCCCATACCTTATTATAAGGGCAAAAAAAGTCTTAGGAGGCACGGTTCCAGCCTCTTGCTGATCCATTGACCTTTTCCCAAACACAGTTCTTGCAGGATCCTTGCTCAACACCACTACAATAAACCAAAACAGCTATTAATACAAATTAAGATACTATTATGTGACCAACAGCAATGCTTGGTGGGGCCTGTGTCCTAGTCACTTGGCAGAGATACCTGCTTACATTCACATGTGAATCTCCACACTTTTACACCTTGAAATAAGGAAAAAACACATGAAAGAAGATATAGACTCCACCTGAAAAATTGTGCAGGTCAAGCAATGAAAGGCAGCAAAAGCAACTCCTGTCTGAGGGACATTCTGCAGGTGTTACACATTAGCCTGGTGCGACAGCAGAACATACACAGAAGCCATTCAGCTGTGTCTAAAACCTGTGGATCAGACACTAAAGCAACAACAATAACTTATGTCCCAAGTCAAGACGCTCAACTGTTGAGCAGAACCTGACACAAAGTTATCCAGCTACGTCTAGACACAGAGCGACAAAGTTCAGATATACTGTGGGCTGACAAGATGATAAAGACGAAATACATGGTAGCTCAGCAATCATAAATACCCTCTGGCTACAACTGTAACAACTTGCATAGAGACAAATTACACATACTGTGAGCCGACAAGATGATAAAGATGAAATACATGGTAGCTCAGCAATCATAATATCCTCTGGCTGCAACAGTAATAACTTGAGTAGAGACAAAGTAGGTAAAGGTATTCAGATGTTCTGATTTATTCAAAGAAATTACTGCCAATCCAAAAAGAATACATTACAAAGGCTCAAAAATCAGAGATTTTAAAATACAGCTCTTACAATCCTAGAACAGGTTGCTTTACCATGCATTTTCTTAAAGATAGAAGCCTAACAGAAAAATATTTAGTAACTTCAACCCTCTAGCACTTGCTAGAAATCCACACAGTATGAGAGAAATAGGAGGCAAAATTCTGTACATTCTGTTCTAGACATCACAACACCTTTCAACCTCTTAGAACAAGAAATCTAGTCAGCACTAATCAGAGACAGAAATGCTACTTTATAATCTTAGAAAATTGTTAGAATAACAGTTTTTACTCTACCGTGCATTTCCTTAAAGATAGGAAGTCTAACAAATATCCACAAATGATGTTAAGCCATACCTTAACCTCTTAGCTAGCACAAGAAACTGGAACAAAGCTTAAAAAGGACAAATTTAAAATGCCGCTCTTATAAAGATGTGATTTGCCACTATGAAAACAGACTATTTTAAAAGACAAACGTCGGTGCTATACTCAAACATATAGGGACTAGAATAAAACACATTTCCATCATATAATACCAAAAACTGTTCAACACTAATTGCTTGTAAGCATACCTGGCCTCTTAGCACAATAGAGGAGCACAATAAATATAGGAGCATCAGCAGATGTTAACCATTACTCTAAAAGTTGCAGAAGCTTGGCAATGCATCACAATGATTTATTAGTTATTAATCATTTTAAGTTAATCTACTCAATCCTCCCCAGAAAACATTTTATGAGAAACAGACCAAAAATATCGAGCATTATGTGGACATTTCATACTAGCTCTAAAAACAGAAGAAATCAAAATCTTTAAAGTTTAATTCCACTTACCTCTGAGGGACTAGTATTCACAAAAGCAAGCTCCAGTCCAGATCAAAACAGGGCAGGCAGAGTACAGGCTAACACAGCAGCAGTGAGGCAGTAAAAAACAAACAGTAGCCCAGAAATTCAACTTGTTCCTATGCAGTAGGGAAAAGAAAGCTTGCATCCACCACTGTGGTCCTCTCCAACCAATATGTCCTCCCAAATGCAATCAGAAGGGCAGGCAACCTAAGCAGAGTTAGCAGACACCCACGCACTGCAGCCGAGCCAAATTGAGCAAAACTGGAGAGAGTCCGTAACCACTCCAATTCCAAAGTTAAGTAGCAGAAACAAAATCATAGTCCACCACCTTTTTAAAAAAAAAAAGAAAGCTTCTCTTTTTATTTCTTAATTTTCACGGGCTTCTCGATAGCCTTTGTTGTTGATTGGATGTTTGCTGTGTGTTGGGAAAACAGCTTGTTGACTGGCTGTTTCCCAAAGCAGCAAGCAGCCAATCAAACAAGATGGTGATGTCAGTTTTCATGTCCGTGTACAGACGCACTAACATTAGTACAATTTCTGTGGTTTCCGATCAAGAATTGGAGAACCAGAGTACTCTCTTCATTTCCGGACACTCCTGGAAAAAAATGGAGGGGTGGCAACCTTACTGATGACATGGCACAGGGCCTGGCTAAACTGTGAATAACTAATTTAAAGGGTCACTTGGTATATTGAAGAATCCTGATAGTGAAAAAAAAAACAAAAAAACAGTATTTCCAGTGAAATACTGGACAGCTAAAATGTATGCCTTATTGTACTATGCAAACTAGGCTGAAGCAGTAATTGGTCATATTTGCCAGTGCTCTACCCCAGCAAACAAACAAAAACAAATAAAAGAAAAATAAATAAAACACATACACACCTGCACATCACAGAAGGACAAGCCATCCATCTCCTCTTGAAATAGTTTTGTTTTGAGTAGTTGTGTCTTTTGAGGAAAAAACATGAAAATGGCAAATGTGCTAATATTTTCTGAAAAAAAATGTTTTCTAACTTTACTATAAATATTGCAGAAAACTGTGAAACAGTAATTCATACACCTTGCTATGATAGAAAACAAGAGAAACAACTAAAGTTCTGCAACATAGTTTTTTTTTCTCCTGCAAAATCTCTATAGAGAATATCCCATCCATTTTGGGCATTTGAGAAGATGGCAACCCCAGCCCTAAGTGCCGACTTGTACTTTGTACAGCAACAAGTGTGTATTTATGAATCATGGTAGGAATAATAATGCAAACAAATATGCCAGCAACGGTCACGTAAATCTTTATTGTCCTGGTATATTATATTTGTTAATCTGAGTACGCATTTGCAGCCATCTTTGTGTACATTAACATATTATGTCTGCAGCACAATTGAACAACTGTCTATGAACTGCCTGTAGGCCTTTGCCTGCATTTCATCATGCACTGACCCACTGCAATGCATAATATATCTATGACTCAGGAGAAGGCAGTGCTGAGTTGTGTTAGGGGGGGTGAACCACAAGAAGTTTTAAGCCGGTTGGCTCTAGGGTGTAAAGCACTGGGGGACTGAATACCACCATGTTACAATGATTTTGGGTAGGAAGCCTGGAAGCTGAGGAGTCAGATGGAGGGAATAATATCTAGTAGCTAAGTTCTGTTCCCCAGTTGCAGGGATGGAGAAAGTGGCCTGTCTGTGGCATAGCTGTTATCTGGTGGAGGCCCAATGTAGCAGCAGATAAGGCCAGTGATGACCATTTCAGCATGACAAAACAGCACTCACATAATATCTGTGGATCAGTGTCTATGTATGTGGAAGCACATGCATGCCATTGTGCCAGTTATTGTCTCAGTGCTGTGCCTGTCAGCCACGATGTGAAGGGGAGTACAGCACAAAAGCACCTTATGTATCAATATGATGGGTCTGTTGCAGATAGATTCAGTATGGCTTAATAGCCAACAGAATTGGAGATGAGGGAATAAATTAGCTATTCAGTCAGTAGTCAGCACTACTAATAGCAAATATGGGCAGACGACTGTATAAAAATTTAGAAAACAACTTATGTAGTACTGACTGACTTTCTCTGGGGGTTGGAAAATATATAACACACTGCATTTAAACTCAAAAGAAAAATAATAAAAGGCAAAAAAAGGAACGTGGATCATTGAGTAGAGTTAAATACAGGTTTGGGTACCAAAGGAAAGGCAGAGAAAATAATGTAAAAGAAAAAGAAACTCACAATCCTGGAAAGCAGAGCTGGAACACGTAGCTTAATAATGCCAGGGGTACGTGAAATAACAGGCAGTAATAGCCAAAAACATATCATGTGTTAAAGACACCCGAGATAATAACAAGATGGAGTTGTAAATGGTGAGTCCAGTGTATAATTTTATTTATTTATTTATTTTACATTTGTTGACCGGGCTAGTCCAGCTGGATACATATCCATTTTCAGCAGAGGCCCGGGGAGAAAAGCTCCTCGAGAGTACAGAACAACATTTTACTAAATCAAAAAATAAAACAATTCAAAGTTTAACAGGTGGAAGTACCATATAAACTTAAGCTATTTTATGCATGAAAGAACATATTGGAGTAAGTAGTTTAGTAAATAAGGAAATGTGTACAGTTCAAAACACATTTGAATGTAGTATCTTATGTTAAGTATATATGTTAAGATAGTAGGGAGACTGAGAGCCATATTATGATATAAAAGAGAGTCCAATCAATTGAAAGGCAAGATATAATTCTAGTTTTCATTAGGCAGTTAGAATATACAGTCATAAGACTTAGTAACTTAGTGAGAAGAAGACGTGAGAGGTTAGTCTGGGTTCAGACAGGTGCATAGCCAATGTGATTTGAGGTAGGTTTTAAGCCTGATTTTAAATTGTGTTAGTGAAGGTAGGGAGGTCAGGTCACTGGGGAGAGAGTTCCAGAATGAGGATATGGTATTAGGGTGGGATGAAGCCAAGAAGAAGCTTGGACTGCAGGTTAGAGACTGCCTTCCATAACAGGGATTGATGTCAGTGTATTGGCAAAGAGAACGGGAAAGTGGAAAGCTGCTCTTTTGAGTGTTTGGTCACATCTAGAACAGTCTAGAAGAGAAGCTAGAAAAAGAAAGGACAATTAGTTGGGTGTATAAAATATTGCATGATAACTATAAGACACAATCAGAGAATGTTCTAAAAGATTGGGAAGAGAGACTGGTAAAGCAGTTTACAAGGGCACAATGGGAGGTATGTATGGCTTTAAAGTATGCACCAAAGTCCAGAAGGTTTGGCCTTTTATTCAAAGAATTTTTCCTCAGCTAGACAGCAGATGTGATGGGGAAGAAAGAGATAACTGGGAATATGTTTTTTGGGAGTGTAATGAGTTGGCACATTTTAAAAATAGCAAGAACAATAAATTACATTTTAAAAATACTATACAGAGTACTGTGTCAGAAATACTGGAAAAGCAAATTAGCTCGAGATTGGCTATGCACCTGTCTGAACCCAGACTAACCTCTCACGTCTTCTTCTCACTCACATATAAACAAAACATATAACAAAAGGCTGGTGTGGGATTGCTGTATAGGTTTTTTAAAACACCTTTATTAAATTATCACTCAAGAAATACTCACACATATATTAAAAGAAAAGAAAATAAGCCATATTAGCATTTTTTTTCATTTACATACATTATGCATTGCATATGTTGTCTTTCCTTACAACTGTCATTCAGTCCAGCATTATGCAAATTGCTCAATTTCTGCCTTCTGTTAAACCTCACACCTCCTCCTAAACATTATTCTGCATGTTTCGTTCACACAAATTCCATTTGTTTCTAGTTGATATACTAATTCCCTTTTCTAAAGATGCTAATCCCAGTTTTTATCTCTTTTCTTTTACCTCATCTATTACATTTGAAACTTCAAATATGGTTTAGATTTTAATTTCCATTTTCAAGTAACTGCTTTTTTGGTAGCCAACAGAATTAAATTTAATAAGGCCTTACAATGTCTAGGCAATTCAGATCTTGTATCCCAGCTAAAAACAATCATTTCCATAGTTACAGCCAATTTGCTTTTCCAGTATTTCTGACACAGTACTCTGTATAGTATTTTTAAAATGTAATTTATTGTTCTTGCTATTTTTAAAATGTGCCAACTCATTACACTCCCAAAAAACATATTCCCAGTTATCTCTTTCTTCCCCATCACATCTGCTGTCTAGCTGAGGAAAAATTCTTTGAATAAAAGGCCAAACCTTCTGGACTTTGGTGCATACTTTAAAGCCATACATACCTCCCATTGTGCCCTTGTAAACTGCTTTACCAGTCTCTCTTCCCAATCTTTTAGAACATTCTCTGATTGTGTCTTATAGTTATCATGCAATATTTTATACACCCAACTAATTGTCCTTTCTTTTTCTAGCTTCTCTTCTAGACTGTTCTAGATGTGACCAAACACTCAAAAGAGCAGCTTTCCACTTTCCCGTTCTCTTTGCCAATACACTGACATCAATCCCTGTTATGGAAGGCAGTCTCTAACCTGCAGTCCAAGCTTCTTCTTGGCTTTATCCCACCCTAATACCATATCCTCATTAGTTATTTGCTCCCAATACCTTGGTTCCTTCACCAGTTTTCTCCAGTAAATTCCAGTCCCCTCTTGTCTATTTTCTGAACCGCTACTTGCAGTCATCCTTATTGGCAAAATCTCCTTTCTCTATTACAGTGTTGGCTTAGTTACTAGAATACTTTCTGCAACTTAATGAATATAATATTCTGTATGGTTGCTATTATTTTTCTTAAGGATCTGCATACAAAATCCCACTATCTCCTTATTTCTCAAACTCTTACTCTATTTCATCATCTCTTTCCACTTTAAATGATAACCTTAATGATGACCTTCTGCTTGCATTATGTATATCAGCCTTACCGGTGGTAGCAGTAAAATATTCCTTCAAATCAGGTAATCCTAAACCACCTTGTTCTATTGGAAGGATCAACTTATCTTACTTAACTATTGCCCCGTCCCCTTCCTGATACATTCCTTCAACTATTTATTAATTATATTGCCTACAACATCTCTTCTGGTTGATACAAATATATGTGATCTATGATAAAACTAATGGGACTAAAAACATTTTCACTGTTTGTATCTTACTATCCATATCTATAAACAAGATCTTCCAGTTTCACAGTTTTTGTATTATCTTTTGTTTGGTCTCTTTCTACATATCCTTAGCCGCCATAACAGAACCCGTTTTAATTCGTAATTCTAAATGCTAAATACTTCATCTTACTGTTTCTGTCTCTTTCTGTGTGTGTGTGTGTGTGTGTGTGTGTGTGTGTGTGTATATATATATATATATATATATATATATATACGCCTATTACTAAACCAATTAGTGTGTGGATATATAAGTTATGGCTATATTGTTCCACAACACTGAGGTATTTTTTTCTGGATTTATGAAGTAAAAAATAATATCATCTGCAAATAAATCTAATTTTTCTTGATTACCATAGCAATTATATCCTTGAAATTCTGAGCCACTTATTTTCTTTGCCAATGGCTGTAAACATAAAGCAAATAATAGTGGGAAAAGAGGACATCCCTGCATTATTCCTTTGTTCAAACACAGCTTATCAGAGAGGAATCCTCCCACTTTAATTCTTGCCTCAGATCCTCCATATATCCTTCTAATTAACCTTATTATTATATCAGAGGAATGCAAATGCTTCCACTGCCCTACTAATAAAATCAGAACACACTCTTTCGAATGCTTTCCCTGCATCAAGACCCAACAACCATAGTATTTTCTTATATTCTGATTCCCTCTTGATCATCATTGTTCTATTAATGTTGTCAAATGTTTACCTCTATAGATCATTGAGTATATTGTACCTAGTCAGCCACTGTAGCTAGATAGCACGTGCATATAAGTTACTGTGCACGTGCAAGATCAGTGCCATTTTTGTACAGTCATAGTGAATGCTTGCACGAATGGAGTTGCGCATGCGAGTGTGTATGAAGTAATAAGTGAGTCAGTTAGCTTAAGTAAATGTTCTAGTTACAATTCCTGATGTGTTTTTGTACAATAAATATCTTGAACCCATTACAATGCTTTATTTGCTTTATTGTCTCTTCTGAATACGTGAGAAAAGCGACATGATGTCAAAATGGGATTCAAAGTTAATGCTGCTTCCAAACCATGAGGCGCAAAGTTAGAAGTGGAGAAATATAAAGAAGTGAACTTGAAAACAGTTCACTGGTTATTGAAAGGTACTTAAACTGGTTCAAATGATTTTTCAACCACAGAATGTGTGGCGAAGCATTTAAACATTCAAAATAATTACCGAGATAAACAAAATGTCTGAAATTGCGACATACTGATAAAAGTGTTCAAAATAATTTTTGAAGTGTTTAAAGTGTACAGAAACGCCAAAATTATTGCATTTCTTCACAATGTACTACTTTTTCGCATTAAGTAAAGCTAATTCGAAGTATCCAACATGTCCAGAGTGTTCACAGTGTTAAAACAAAGCTATTTCAGAGAGATTGTTGTGTCCAAAAACATAATTACAAGTACCTGGTCTATGATTATATCTAAACGAATTTTGTTGTTATGGCAGAGGGATTTCGCAGACCTGGACCGCTGGTACTTGATAACAATATTGCTGAGAATTGGAGAATGTTTGAGGAAGAATATGATATTTTCATATAGGCTGCATTTTCTGATAAAGACACATGTACAAGAGCATTTATACTCCTCAATTTATCTTGCTCGGAAGACATTGAGAGGGAACATTCATTTGTGTATGCAGGGGAGGGGAAGAAAGTACAGTTTTGTACCTACCATAAATGTAGATGTCCGAACTGGATAGCATCTGCAGTCATAACAAGTGGGTTGTCCTGTCGTCAGGCAGCCCTTCAGTTGGCCGGATTCCAAAGTCCGGGTCTGATGTCGCACTCCACCCGTCATCTCTGTTGGTCTTCGGGTATAAAGGCATCAGCCCTCAGTGTTTCTTGCCCCAGATGCCAGTAGCCCTCTTGCAGGCTAAAATTTGGATAGATGCCAATGTTTCCAAATGGATAGAGGTAAACACAACAATAAGCATGTATGTACATATACAAAAACAAATACACCATAAGAGACTCCCCAACAGCTAGCTATTAGAAGGGTAAACACCCTAGGAGTACCACAGAGGGATGGTGGGAGGGTAATCCTGACTGCAGATGCTATCCAGTTCGGACATCTACATTTATGGTAGGTACAAAACTGTACTATGTCCTTCATGGATGCATCTGCAGTCATAATAGAATACCATAGCCAACTAGGGAGGAGGATAAAGGTAGATTATGGTGTGTTTAGGATCCCTTGCAGTACAGCAGTGGCAAACCCTGCTCGGGATCTGGAATATAGAGGCAAATTATAATGCTTGGCAAATGTATGCACGGAGGTCCAAGTAGCCGCCTCAATAATGTCTTTGGTTGCGAAGGCTGTGGTAGTGGCTGTTGCTCTTGTAGAATGAGGTCTTATGTTCTGTGGAATTGGTTTTCCATGGAAGGAGTAACAGAATCGTATGCAATTTCCTATCCATTTGGAGATTGTCTGTTTGGAAATAGCTTTTCCTTCCCTTCCTGTTGCATAGGCTACAAAAAGTTGGTCAGTCTTTCTGCTATTTTTTGTTCTGTCCAAGTAGTAGCGTAGCTGTCTATGTACATCAAGGTATGCAGTATTCTTTCCCCTCTGTTTTGTGGGTTGGGAAAGAAGGTAGGTAGGTGGATTGCCTGGTTTAAAGACACTCTGGATACCACCTTAGGCATAAATGTAGGATTAGTCCTCATGGACACTCTATCTTGGTGGAAGATTAGGAAGGGTTGCACTGCCATTAAGGCCTGTAGTTCTGAAACCCTCCTTGCTGAAGTAATTGCCAGTAGGAAAGCAGTTTTCCATGATAGGTGTTGTAGGTCTGCTGTTGCTGCTGGTTCAAAGGGTGCTAGTGTCAACTTTTCTAGCACAAAGTTTAAATCCCAAGCTGGTAATGGTGGTTTCCTTGGAGGTTTTACATCCTTGATTCCTCTGAGGAATTGTCTGAGCAAAGGGTGGGAGAAAAGAGGTGTATCAAAGCTGTATTCTGCTGAAATAGCTGATGCATGTATCTTGATGGAGGAGTAGGACAGGCCTGAATGAAGAAGTTCGCCAGATACTCCAGAATGTTAGGCATATCTATGTTTGACACATCTTTTCCTCTTAGATGACAAACCTTTTCCATTTTCCAGCATAGTTCCTTCTTGTTGAAGGTCTGCGTGCTTCAGAATAATGTCTTTAACTCTTTGGGAAAGTTCTGGAATAGCTGCTGTTATGTGATGTTCCATGCAGTCAGTTGTAAGGTTTTAGGTTTGGATGTATGATGCTGTAGTTGTTCT
Organism: Protopterus annectens; assembly: GCF_019279795.1. Lineage (NCBI taxonomy): Eukaryota > Metazoa > Chordata > Ceratodontiformes > Protopteridae > Protopterus > Protopterus annectens. The sequence continues at coordinate 92,142,019 of NC_056725.1, forward strand.
GCGTTAACATCAAAGGCATCAGGGAATTGTCCACATATTGTTCGAGACATGCTCCTCAGTAGTGGGTACCAGTGTTGTCTTGGCCAGTTTGGAGCTATCAGGATTATCCTTGGACGTTCTTCCTTGATTTTTAGTAGTACCTTGTGTATCAAAGGAAGAGCGGGAATGCATATGCTGTTAGGCCTTTCCAGTTGAAAGAGAGCGAATCCACTTTCCATGCTAATGGGTGGAATGTCCTTGTGCAGAATTTTTTGAGCTGGTGATTGAGAGGTGATGCGAATAGGTCTATCTGTGGCATTCTCCATTTCTTTGAGATGGTCTTGAAGATGTCGGATGAAGCTTCCATTCGTGGGCATCCGGTGGTTCTGCTTAATATGTCTGCTAGGGTATTGTCTTTCCCTGGTACAAATATTGCCTGTAACTGGATGTTGTAGCTGAGTGCCAGGGTCCACAAGGTCATTCTGCATAGGGGGTATGAATGAGTGCCTCCCTGTTTGTTGATGTACCACATGACTGTGGTGTTGTCTGTCCTTATCATCAACTGGCCCTCTTTGAGAAATGGTTTGAACTTTTGGATTGCCAGTTTTACTGCCAGCATTTCTTTTAGGTTGATGTGCAGTTGAAGTTGATCCTGTGTCCACAATCCTTGCACGCATTTGTCCAGCATGTGGCCCCCATCCTAGGTCTGAAGCGTCTGTTGTGATGGTCTGGCTTGCTTGACATCTGCGAAAGGGTAGGCCTGGGTTTGACTGGCATGCCTGAGCCCACCATAGGAACTCCTGTTTTAAGCATGGAATTAGTGGGATTTCTGTTTCTAGACTGTGTCTGTGTTGGGACCATAAATTCTTTAGGTACCACTGTAGTTTTCTCATATGTAGTCTGGCAAATGGAACCAAGATTATGCATGATGCCATGAAGCCCAAGGCCTGCAGTACTTTTCTTGCTGTTAACTTGTTCAGTTTTGTTAGTGCCAAGAAGTATAGAGGAGTTCTTTTTGTTTTCTGTAGTCAGGAATGCCATTTGTTTTACTGTGTCCAATTCAAGAAAGTCCTTGTTTGGGATGGTATTAGCCTTGACTTTTGTAAATTGACTGTGTATCCCAGTGCTTGTAGCAAGTAAATGACCCTTTGTAAATCTGTTGTCAGCTTGCTTTTGTTGTCCCCTTGTAGCAGGCAGTCGTCCAGGTATGGGTAAATTTGAATTCCCTGAAGTCTGCAATGGCGATTACTGATGCCAGGCATTTTGTGAATACTCTGGGCGCAGTAGATAAGCCAAAGGCAATGCTGAGAATTGATAGTGCTCTGATCCTGCAAGAAATCTGAGGTATCTTCTGCAGATTGGTCGAATGGGCGTGCAGGTATGCCTCCTTGAGATCTAGAGTTACCAGCCAAGACTCCTTGCCCAGCATGGGAAGAAGTTGCTGTAGGGTCAGCATTTTGAATTTTGGGACAATGATGTATGTATTTAAGGTGGACAGGTCGAGAATTGGTCTCCAACATTTTCCTTTCTTGGAACTAGGAATAGTCTGGAGTAGAACCCCTTTCCTTGCTCTGCTGCTGGCACTCTTTCCACAGCTCTCATGTTTGCTAACTCCATTATCTGGCGTAGAGCCTCTGTTTTTTGATTTGGAGGTAGATTTGGCATTCCTCTTTTGACTGGAATAGTGTGGAAGTGAAACCGGTAACCTTGATCTATGGTTTGTAAAATCCACTTGTCCTTTGTTATGTAGTGCCAGTTCTTTGAAAATAAGGTTAACTTTCCGCCTAGAGGAGCTGCTATTTGTTCCCTGGTAGGCGGGTTTAGGGTTAAGTCACTGTGGTTGTGTTGATGTAGTGGCAGTGGCCGTGTCTGTGCCTCTGTTGTTACCTTGCCACTGTCTTCCTCTGTGGGCACCTCCTCTGGATTGGTTTCTGCCTCTGGAACGTCTATTCCTGCCCCTTTGAAATTTTGTGGAGTCAGGAAAGGACCAATTTTGGCAGGCCAGTTCCTGCTAAACCTTGGGGTTGAACCTGCAAGAAATCTTTAACAGTTTGAACAGATTTTGCCTTTTCTTCCATTTTCTTCATAACCTGCTGGGCAGATGTACCAAACAAACTTGTCTTGTCCATAGGAGCATCTAGCAACTTAGCTTTAACATGATCCGGTAAAGCTTGTTCCTTTAGCCATGCATGCCTTCTTATCACTGTGCCTGTCATGGCTGATCTAAATGAAGCCTCCAGTGCATCATAGCCACATTTTAAGGAATGGTTGCTAACCTGTTGTATGTTATTTACCATATCTAATACATATTTCTTATCAAGAGATTCATCAGTGGTTAGTTTTTTAGTTAACTGATTCAGCATAAACTCTTGGTATTGTATCATGTGAAACTGACAGTTTAAAGCTCTAGCTGAAAGAGTAGCTGAAGTGTAGACCTTTTTACCCCATCTGTCTAATGACCTTGCTTCCCTTTCAGAAGGAATAGGGTTTTTAGCTATGGTGGCGCGTACTGCCTTGGGCCCTGGGATATAGTTTCTGGGTCTGCAAGTGGAGCCTTGTAAAGGTGGTGATGAGTATCTGGCACCCTGTAAAATCTGTCTGGTTTGGTAGGGGCTGGGGGTAAAGAATCTGGAGCGGAGCAAGCATCATTGAAAGCATCATCCACCACAGAGAGAACAGGGGGTATAGCCAAGGGCCTGTGCTGAGGGAGGTGCAGAAAGGTCCTAAGTCTTTTTCTGGAGTCTGAAAAATCCTGTTGCTGCTATTGGAACTGTTCTCGCATGGCATGCAAAGTTTCCCCAAAGGAAAATTCTTCTGGTGGGGAAGCAGCTGGGATGGATTCTTCAGCATCAGAATCTTCAAAATTGGAGAAGGAGCCTCTGGCTGGTCAGTTATGTCTGATTCATCAGCAGAATCATCAGAGGACACTGGCTCGGGGGGCTCTGCCCTAGGTCTCTTCTCTGGGGGCTGAGAGGCCCTGTCTGGGTGAGATTGAGATCCTCTTATTAAAGAAATTAAATCTTCTGCCAAGGTAAGCATTTGAGAACTAGAAGAGGGCCTGGATGGGGTGGTTTAACAGGCACTGTTTTAGTAGTCTTGGCAGCTTTAGCCCTGGCGATGGCCTTAATGGCCATGGCTGCTGGAGGCCTAGCTGCACCACGTGCTGCGGTAGCAACATCCAAGGGATGGTGTCTGATAAGTCAACCACCGTAGTGGGTAAAATTTCTGAAGTCGTTTCAAGAGTTGTAGCAGGGGCCTCAGTTGTAGGAATAGGTTCAGCTGTACTTTGTTCAGTTTTCTCGGTTTCGGCGAAACTGAGACACTTTGCTTGACCAAGGTTTCGGCGAAACCGCGGACCCGAGTGTCGGTCTTTATCTTTGCATTTTTGCCAGATTGGGTAGTCGGAGGATCCGGCGGCATAATGTACGCAAAATCAGAACCGAAAACTGTTCTGCGAACTCCGACCGGCGCCTAAGCGTTCGTCGGTTGAAGGAAGCACAGGCCGAACAGGCTGCTACGTCGTGGGCTGGGCCTAAACAAGGCAGACAGTAAGAGTGGAAATCTTTATGAGGTATTTGTTTCCCACAGTTTAAACAATTGTTAACTTTTTCTGACATCGGCTGAGGCAAGAAAGAGTCCCCAGCGGGTACTTAGCTTTAGAAGTCTTGAGTAGTATTCGGTAGAAGTAATCTCTGGATCCGACCGACCGGCACTTGCGAACAGCTTCTGCTTGGCAAGAAAGACTGAGGAAAATGGCGTCGGCTGATGCCTTTATACCGAAGACCAACAGAGATGGCGTCGGGTGGAGTGCGACATCAGCGAAGCGGACCGGACTTTGGAATCCGGCCGACTGAAGGGCTGCCTGACGACAGGACAACCCACTTGTTATGACTGCAGATGCATCCATGAAGGACATCTGCCATACTGCGATAAAGGCTGAAACATGAAAAGACCTTGAGTGCTTAAAACATAAATTTAGAGACATGTGTAACCCTCAAACAAATATTACAATGGAAAAACACATATTTTACACAATAAATCAAAAGCCTGGTGAAGCTACAGCAGCATATATTACCAACTTAAGAAATAAAGCAAAAACATGCAGATTTGGTCATCTAAGAGATGAGTTGATAAAATACCATCTTGTATGTGGTATTAATAATTATGCAGTCAGAAAGACTTTGCTTCGAGATAGTGAACATTGAGAAAAGCCATTGAGATTTATCAAATACATAAGATTACAGAAAAACATACGAATATACTTATGAATGAGAAAGGCATGGTTGCAGTATCTGCTGGTGCGAATGTTGATAGTGTGCAAGAGAAAGTTAAAATGAAAAAAATATATATAAACTGAAGGGTGCCACACCTATTCTCCTTTTTAAATGTTGCAATTGTGGTGGAAGCAGTCATGAACCTAAAAGGGAAAAGTGTTTCGCTTTTGTTCAGCTATGTCACAAATGTAAAAAGTGGAATCATTTCACAAGGTTTGCAAGTATAAGTGTCACAGATTTATGTTAAAAGATAGTATCCAAAGAAACAAGTAGATGAGATAGAGACTGCAAAAAACTCCGAGAGCTTCGAGCAAACATTCTATGTTGATGGTGTCATTGTGATTGATGAAACAGTTAACACATCAGATTATCAGTTGTCAGCAAAGAGTGAAATTTTTGTACTGTATAGATTAATAGGAAACCTGTAGAGCTTAAAGTAGACACTGGATCCAAGTGCAATGTTTTATCAGCACAAATGTTTCCTAAAGTACAGGCTGATGAGAAACTTGATTCAGCAAAGTGTGCAAAACTAGTTGCTTATGGTGGTGAAGAGATTCACACTGATGGTGCAGTAATTATTTCATGCCATTCTGCTGGAAATAACTATGACTTGCAATTTTACTTAGTCAAAAGACACGTGCGGTCACTGTTAGACCTTAAAGATAGTTTGAGAATGGGACTGATTTCATTTAATAAAGAGGTCCACCATCTAAGTATGAACAACGATAGTTTTGCACAGAATATTTTTTGTGAAAATGCTGATATTTTCAAAGACGAGCTTTGCAAACTTCCAGTCACATATTCCATGAAGTTAAACCATGAAGTAAGCCCAGTTGTCAGACCAGCAAGGAAAGTTCTGGTAGAAAGGAAGAGTAAAGTAAAAGCAGAGCTAGACAAAATTGTGAATTTAGGTGTCCTTAATCCAGTAGAAGAACCGACTGAATGGGTATCTTCCATGGTTGTAGCTCATAAGAAAAGCTCAGACGATATTTGAATATGTATTGATCTGAGAAACTTGGACAAAGCACTTAAACATCCTCATTATCTGATGCATACAGAAGAAGAAGTAGCTGCTCTCATGCCAAATGCCACTATTTTTTCAGTTTTAGATGCAAAAAGTTCTTTTTGGCAAATTTCACTGGATCGTAAATCTTCATTCTTAACCACTTTCACTACACCATTTGGGAGATACAGATTCTTGAGAATGCCATTTGGGATAAATTCTGCCAGTGAAGGCTTTTAATAAGCAATGGAGCAAATTTTTTCTGGTTATCCATGCACTATCATAGTAGACGACATTATTATAGTGAGCAATGGTGAAGACGAACATGACAGAAACCTCAGGAAAGTTCTAGACCATGCTCATGAAGTACATCTTAAGCTGAATCAACAGAAATGCAAATTCAAATTGAAAGAAGTTACTCGTTTAACAGTTCTGGCTAACAAACAGATCTATCTAAGCAAACAGCTATTCTTGAGATGCCAGTTCCAGAAAATGTCACATCTTTACAACGCTTTCTTGGTATGGTCAACTATTTAGGAAAGTTCATCCCACACTTGAGTGAGTTTCAGCACCATTACATGAGCTGACACACAAAAATGTAAACTGGTCTTGGTTGGAACACCACCAAAGAGCATTTGATATTCTGAAGGAAAAAACTAGCAGTCCACCCACACTGAGATATCATGATGTTCATAAACCTGTAACTCTTTCATGTGATGCTTCAAAGTATGGTCTTGGGACAGCATGTCTTCAAGAAGGTATACCAGTACCCTATGCATCCAGAACTTTAACTCAAACAGAGATGCAGTATGCACAAATAGAGAAAGAACTTTTGGCAATAGTGTTTGCATGTTCGAAGTTCATTGATTATATTTATGGCAGACCTATCCAAATAGAGAATGATCACCAACCGCTCGTGCCAATTTTGAAAAAGCCAATGCATATAGCCCCAGCATGACTGCAATGCATGATGTTAACATTGCAAAAGTACAATTTCAATATTGTCTATACTAAAGCCAAATGTCTATACCTTGCTGATGCTTTGTCAGGAGCACCCAGACAAACAACAGAACACCATGAAAACAAGAAAGCAGACTGTGAAATCATGGAAGTCAGAAATTTTTCATCACATCTTGATGAACTCAGAAATCACACAGCTTCAGACCCAATTCTCCAGAAGCTGAAAAACATTATCAGTCAAGGATGGCCAGCTTGACAAACCACCACATGGCATACAGAAGTATTTTCCTTCAGAGATGAGTTCATTATGATGGAAGATGGAATTATCATGAAAGGTCCTAAAGTGGTAATTCCTAAAGCATTACAACAGGAATACATTAGGATTTTGCACTGTGGTCACCAAGGTACTTATTCAACCAAAAGATAGGCAAGAGGTATAGTATTTTGGCATTATGTGTTAAAAGATATAGAGAAGGAAACTCTAGCATGTTCAGTTTGCAATAGTACTAAACCGCACCAACAAAAATAACCACTTCAGCTAAACCAGATTTCAGAATTGCCATGGTCGATGGTTACTACTGATATTTTTGAATGGAACAGTCAACATTATTTATTGTTAGTAGACTGTTACTCAATTGGTTTGAAATTGACCTACTTCCTAACTTGACATCTAACACAGTCATTACAAAACTGAAGAGACATTTCCCTGCCCATGGCAGTCCGCCCAAAGTCATTTCTGACAATGGTGCACAGTTTACAAGTCAGCAGTTCAAGAAATTTGCTGAGTCTTGGGACTTTGTTCATATTATCACTAGTCCCGAGTATCCATAATCCAATGGGTTAGCTGAACGTACAGTTCAGAGTGTAAAATGTTTGTTGCAGAAATCTAAGAGAGATGGTACCGATGTTTTTCTTAACTTACTCAATCTCAAACATTCCTTGAGATAATTTGCTTGGTTCACCTGCTCAGAGATTAATGTCCAGACAGACTAGAACAACCTTACCAATCAGTAAACCATTGTAATACCAAACTTAAACAGCAACAAAATGGCCAAGGCTCAACTTTTGAAAAAACATCAGTCACAAAAGTTGTATTATGACAAGTCTAGCAAACCTCTTAGACCATTAAGACAAGGTGGTATCATGAGAATGCAAACATCTAAACAATATGACCGAGTGGGTATCATCAAAAATCTTTATGAAGAACTGAGATCTTACATCATATAGTCTTAAGGAATGGATTTCAGAAGGAAATGAAGACATATATTTCCAGTGTCTGAACCAGTACCGCAGCAGATTGCCTGTGCCGATGACTCTTTTTCTTAGAATGACTACACTTATTTGAATTCCAGAGGATGCTGTACTTTCTTCAAGTAATCTTGATGTAGGCCCTGAAGTTCCAATTTAAAAAAAATCCCCAGAGATTGTCCCTTTTGCTAAACTCAGTCAAAGTTTTTATGTGAGCAGATAGGGTAGAATTTCCAGACCCAATCCAAAATACACAGTGATTTAGACTTGAGTTTTCGGGTTCAGGCGCCTAGGCAGCGAGACATTTCCCTGTGGTACATTTTCGCTGGGGACACATGGCTGAAGTGACATTCAGCTGCAGAGAAATATGGCTGTTTGTAAATTCCCTGTGGGCAAAGAGAAGCCCATACTGCCATGCCCACAGCTTTAATAACCAAATGCATGGAGGCAGAAGAAGTAATGATTGTTGTGCTTAGTGTACAGTACATACTCGTGTGACTAAGTCATGTAGAAGTGTGCTACAGCATGCAGAAAATCCTGCCTGGTTCTGTAGTCACATTTATGCTCCAGTATGCATTTTAGGTAATGTTCTCTAGACACTGTGAAGAGGGTAGTGGTCCACACACACTGATTATAAAGGCACTGCCCATTGTGCACTGCATTTTTACTGCCACTGACATGCCCTCTGGCCAGCCTGCTGCTTATGCCTGCCATATTGCCTGCTGTCTCATGTTCACTTGGGGACCATGGACATTGTTTTCCCCCTGTGCATTTGGTTATTGAAGTTGTAGGTATGGCAACACATTCTTCTCTTTGCCCTCAGGGAATTTGCAAACAGCCATATTTCTCTGCAGCTGAATGTAATTTCAGCCATTTGTCCCCAGTCAAATGTACCACAGGGGAAATGTCTCGCTGTCTAGGTGCCTGAACCCTGAGTTTTCACTTATTGTTGAAATGCTGTTGTGATATCTAGCTTGTAAAATGTGTTGTTCTCCTATTGCATGTTGAACAAATTAAAGAACAAGGATGTAGATCATTGAGTATATTGTATCTATTCAGCCACTGTAGCTAGACAGCACTTACATATAAGTTACTGAGCACGTGCAAGATCACTGCCATTTTGTACAGTCAGATTGAATGCTTGCATGAATGGAAATGCAGATGCAAGTGTGTTTGAAGTAATAAGTGAGTCAGTTAGCTTAACTAAATATTTCAGTTACAATTCCTGATGTGTTTATGTACAATAAATATCTTGAACCCACTACAACACTTTATCATCTCTTTTGAATACATGAGACAAGTAACAGCCTCCTCAGTCTCTAGTTTGATTCACATTGGTAAGTCAAACAGGTTTTACACATGGTAGGACTACATTTGATAGTTTGATTAAAACAGCTTTGCTAATTGAGAATGCTACATCCTTTCATCATTAGTTACTTTTGGTCAGCTTTGATAATGAAAAAAGCATTTGACAGAGTCAATTGGTGCTATTTGTGGAGTTTGTTGGAATACTGAACTTTTCTTACTACTTTTATTAATGTCTTAAAGTCTATTTGCATTGGTGCTTCAGCTTCTTGGTTGATTAACAGCACTATCTCCAAGTCATCTCCCATTAAGGGGGAGGGAAACTAGACAGGGATGTGCTCATTACCTCGGTGGTTTGCTTCATATTTAGAGCCTTTCGCAATTAGCTTACATAACTCTCACATATGAGGTTACCCAATTAATAGGCTTGACTATAAATTGTCATTATATGCAGACAATTTATTGCTACATTTAACCAACACAGAAAAACACTTGCAAGGCCTCTTTAAGAAATTCAGTTATTTGGACATACTTCAGGGTATAAAAGTAATCTTCTAAAACTAAAGCTCTTAAAATAAATTATATTCCATCTCGACAAATATTAGCCCAATTATCATTTTTACAGAAATCCACTAGTATTACTTACCTAGGAATTCATTTTGGCTCCACCTTACCTGAGTCGGTTTCTGCTCCTTACAAAGAAGTAAAAATTATTGTGATGAATGGAAGTTACGCTGCCTAGACATCCCCTAGAAAGTATCAGCAATTTCTTGGTTTATTCTACTCTTAATTATGCATACAACATGGCAGTACTGGTAATGCCCTCTACCTATTACTGGGCAACTATACATACTTATCTTAGGCATTTTAGAGGTAATGAGTGGTCTTGCATAATATGGGATCATCGATCATCTCACACTCCCCCTCTTATTCAGGAGACGGTCTTGGTTTTATGGACCCCAGACTGTATGCTTTGGTTGCTGGGATTAAGAAATCTGGGGATCAGGTTAAACCAGTAAAGATGGCAGCTTGGTGTAACATTTTAGTGATTTGCTTGAATTTGCCTGTACAAATTTTCAAATTTTTTGCATAGAACAAAAATTTTTACTTCAAATCCTTTTCATCGGTTTTTGTCTCCCAAGTAGAGGGAGTGCAAGAAGGGTTTAAAATCATGGCCTCAGATACATGGCTCAAAGTACTCTTAACAATACAGATGCTTCACAACTGAGACTTTTGTACACACATAATTATTAAAGACTTTAGAAGCTGTGAAGGGTTATATTTTTGGAAACAATTATTTGAGAACAGTCTTCCCCTACCATGGAAGACTTTTAAATCTAAGTACAAACTGTTAGATCTGCACCAAGTTCTCTCTAATGGACTCTCTATTAAGCTAGCTTCTCTTCATCTAATTACAGTTCCATACTCTGACAGGCCATGATGAATATCCTATCTCTTGGATGTAGGAGGAAACAATTACAAGAATACTACAGCAATTGGGTTCTTATACAAGATTCTTATTACTTCACAAATAATGACAATTGACATATAGGATTATGTGATAACAATTGCACAGACAGATAGAGGTAGGATAAGCTTCTCCTGGCACCCAGATATGCCTCTTGATCCATGAAATTTAGATTCTTTGGATGGCAATGCCAGTTCAAATATTTTTACACACCAACTAAACTACATAGATTCTTTCCAGGAACCTCTCCTACATGTTGGAGATCTAAGGAAGGGAATACAGGAGACTGCTTACATATTTTCTGTGACTGCTTGATACTTATTAGCTTAGCTTTAGAGGTCTTCTACAGTTAATATGTAATTTACTTTTGTCTAAAAGAGTTACAGTAATGAAGGAATTATATTTTCTTGGCGATATTTCATACTTTCCTGCAGGTTTTCTGCCCAGATTATTAAATCTTCTTTTGATTGTAGTTAAGAAACGTATATCGGAGCAGTGGAAAACTATTTGTCCTCCTCCTTGCTTCCAGGACATATCTAGGGAAATTAATCTTCTTTCAACAATGGAGCTGGCAGCACCTGATCCTCAATTATGGAAGAATGCAAAAGAAAAACGGGGAATGTGGACTACATGCATCTGTTACAATGATGGTATTTTGTTGTCATGTTGACTCTAAGAATGGCTGTTACATGTATTGGTATGAATTTCTAAGAACCCTTTGACCTAACTATTGTCCTCCACGTTTATGATCTATTTCTAGTTGGGATTTTTCCTTCCCCTCCACAATGTTGTTTTGCTTGACAGAGTGTTGTTTTTACCCTGCATTATAAGGATTTATTGCATATATTTTATTGTATTGTGTCAAAATCAAACAGATGAACAAGTTGTAAAACAGGTGAATAAACAAAAACAGCCAAAAAGAACTTCCAGCCTTTTAATAATCCAAAATAGCATCTAGTAAGTGCTTTTGTCTGTGGTTAGACTTCTTCAGATTGAATGAAAAGAACAAAACGCAACTTTATATACACATTTCAGTCATAATATAATCAACTCAATGATGCCTGCAGTTAACGATTCAGTTTCTTTCTCTTTACATATATTTTAAAATTCTCTTTGTCATTGAGTCCTTGAGGGTTGCTAGTATCTAACCTGAGTATCCAGCAATACTCCCTCCAATCTAACTCTTCCTCAGCATGTAATCTATTTTTAAAATAAGATATAAAGTCTAACACAAAGAACCTAGGTGAACCACTACATCTAGTGTCATTGAAATGCTTTCCCCGTGCATTATTCTTATCTACTTTTTTAATAGCATATACATTCTTGCATATATTCTTAAACAACTCTCTTGTAGTTTCTACCTACACAAAATGCAGGGCAAGGAGAACATACAAACATATTACAAAACTAGATTTACAAGTATAAAGGCCCTTACTAGAGACTGACATTTCTAATACAAATTTCTTTCTTATCTACCATCAAAAACTTACAATAATTGCAACTAAAACATTTAAACATACCCATATGGTTCTCACTGTCTTTTTTAAAACTTAATTTATTCTGAAAAATATTTTTTAAATTCTTTCCTCTTTTATTTATAAAAATGGGTTCATCTCCACCACTTTTTTAACCTCAGGAAAACTACTTAAAATCTTCCAGTTTTCTCTCACAAATTCCTTTTTCTGTTTCCCATCTAGAGAATATAGCACTAACATTCCCATTCCATAATTTCTGGGGATTCTGTCAGACTGCCTCATATTATTCCTTGCCCCACTGTTACTGGTTTTGTTATTATTACTCCTCCTATTACTACTAATTTCATCAAACTTTTTACTTACTAATTCTTTAGGGCAGCTCCTCACAGCTAACTTAGAGCATACGGAGGCTCCTTCTTTATAAAACAATTCATCACCATCAGTCAAATCACTAACTCTTTTTAGCTGCCCTTTAACTATATTATTTTTCAGATTTATAGGGTGCATGCTTCCATATTCTAAGTATTGTTTTGCAACTCTTTTTTATAAATCTTAGTCATTAGCACATCTTTCTCCTCACATGCCTCAACATCTAAAAATATACTTTCTCTAAATCATAACAAAAAGTAAAACTGGGCGGGCGTGGTGGTGCAGCAGCTAGTGTTGCCGCCTCACAGCAAGAGGTTCTCTGGTTCGATCCTTGGCTGGCATGCCTTCTGTGCAGAGTCTGCATGTCCTCCCTGTGGTCACGTGGGTTTCCTCTGGGTTCTCTGGTTTCCTCCCACATCCCAAAGACATGCTGTAGGTGGACTGGACACTCTAAATTGGCTCTAGGTGTGAGTGCGTGAGTGTGCCGTCTGTGGAAGGTTGGCCGCAGGGCTGGCAACTCGACACCGTAAAAACTCCACTGCCAATCATGAGCAGACAGGTGATCCGCTGTGGTGACCCCTAACCTGGAAAAGCCAAAAAAAGAAGAAGATAACAAGAAGTACAACTCAAAGAACTGCAGGCAATATTGACATACTGAATAGAACGCAATTCATTTAACCCCCTCTCCAAATTAAAAAGAGATCAATAAATCTCCCAGAATATTTAACATTCTTAAAAATCAATATTAATAATGAAGCAGAAGAGAAGCAGAAAGAAGCAGTGGGGGAAATAGGATGATATTCTATATTCAGGTTGCTATGGTTGAATATTAAGGAAGCAATGAGAATCTTGGAAGAAGTGAAATTTGGTTTGTGGCACATTTCTGGTCTCCTGTAAGGGTATGTAAAAAAAAAAAAAAAGATACAAATGCTTGGAGTTCAGGATGTTTGAGTTTTTGTGTGCCCAACAGGTCACCATCATGCCAAATAAAGAACAGGTGGATGAAGTAAGGAACAGGGTGGAGGAACTCAGGGCTTGTATAGACAATATGGAACAGAGAATGATCAAAGTGGCGGACAAGGCAAGTAGAAGGCATCTGAAACTGATTGAATGGCAGAAGGAGAGGAGGAAGTGAATTTAATGGAGTTTGTAAAAACTTAAATTTTTGCAGTGAAAAGTGTGTAGAATGCCTTTCATTGTTTTAGAGAGATCTTACGGCAAACCATGGTTAGTTTGCCACAACTTATGACTACATATGAGATAGAACAGGTGTTGTGATATTTAAGACAGACAGGTAAGAGGGTTACTGTAGTGGGTTAAATAGTCGATATAGATTATGAATACTTGGGTGCAACTTCTCACAGAGACTGCAGGAGGATAAGAAACACAGACTGAAGTTAAGATTGACTTTCCCAGCATTGTTTATGTTTTTAAGGAAAGGTATGTTGATTTTTATTAACTGTGAAGAAGCAATAGTTAAAATGAGAGACTTGCCCAGTATTCAGTCTGCAGTGCAAAGAAGACTGAATATCATGGGTTTGTAAATCTGGGTGGCTCTGTGAATTTAGTAGAGGTGGAAAAGGAATGTGTGGGGTCAGATGGCTTGAAAGGAAAACAGAGTGTTTCTGAGTAACACTACAAGACAGAGGTGGTACAAGAAAATATTAAAGTGCTCTGTGACAATATGGTATCATGGACACAATTGTGCTATAAATTTAAAAAACGTTTTTATTTCTCACTACTAGATTATTGCTTAGATCAGTGATTTTCAATAATTTTGGTAGTATAGGAGCCTTGCATTGTCTACCAGTTATGACTCAGTATAATTTCTTCATTATTTTATAATAAATACTTATTTAAAACTTCAATAAAACCATTGAGACAGAATGACCTTTGGAAACGGCTCAAATAAACAGTAATAACCAAGGGTAGCTTTATATAAACAATGACCATTATGTTAATTATATGTTTTATACCACCTGAAGAACAACTGGATGCTGCAATCCTTCCTCATGCCCTAGACCCCCTGTGAAACAAAGGAAGTGATAACAGGGTGTTCGGACAAAAAAAACACACCCAAGATTGTTATTCTACCATTAGGGATTCCAGTGCAGTCCAACAGTGTGTTTGTCAACAACAAAGTTAATTACACCGGTGTAGAGCATTATACTTGTGGCATGGTGCAAAGCATTGTATCTATGGCATGTTGCACTGTAAGGAAACAGTCCTATAACTAGGGTGGAGCACATGGGATGGCTGCTCCTAGTGAAATTGTTAGGGGACATAAACAGCAGTGCTGAAGGGTTACTGATGGGGTGCAAGTTAGTACTGTAATTAATTTAAGCAGGTGGAACTGCTTAAGTCAGCAACAGAAGCATGGATCTCTTTTCTACAGATCAGAGGAAGATGTTTTATTTATTTATTCCTCAGCTTTGAGTACCAATCTGAGGACTGCAGCCTAGCTTGTCTCTTGACCTAGCTACAGCTCTGTAAAGAAATACATATCTAGTCTCACAAAAACATATAGGAAGTACACAGGAAAGATACAAAAAAGTAGGAGTTTTATGTTTCTAAATTAGTAGCCAGTTTTAACAATGTTAAATGCATTTTTGTACATTCTACGACCAGCATGCATTTCCTATAACAGGCAATATTTGTTTTGCACTTTTTTCAACCTTGAATTGCATGCACACAATCATTAAGTTGCCTGCTTCTATGAATGCACAAAAACATAGTCATAGAAGCAGTCAGTTTAAGATTCTGATGGAACCCAGTTACAATTTAAAACAATATTGGAGAATTAGTGCCTAAATAAGACTATAAAACCACAAAAAGGCATTGACAGATGGTCCGCAATGACTTTGGTAAAAAAGCCTTTAATAAACAAATCAACATGGTACACAAGAAAAAAAAACATAAAACACTCAATGGATCACCGCATTTTTAGTCCAAATAAAGCCTATTAAAGCCTTTTTTACCAAAGCCATTTGCGGACCCTCTGTCAGTGCCTTTTTGTGGTTTTATAGTCCCCTGTTACAATTTGCTGGAACATCAGGATTCCACAGAACCCCAGTTAAAAATCACTGTCTCATATAATTGATCATTGTTGACAGTCAATGTTTTTTCTGGCAAAATCATTTTGAGATTTACCTATGGGAGTATAACTCAGACTGTCTATAAAAACTACTGAAATTGAAGTAATTGTAAATCAACAGTCAGAACTTGTTAATTTGTTTACTTTTTCATATCTTCAATTACTTCAGTAAGACAGTTAAGCATTTGCATTTGCCAGTCATACTGGGAGTGCTATGTATTCAGATCATTTAAATTCAGATGAGCATGTTAAGGAGGCTGTAAAGGAAATGTTTTTATTTATTCTGTTCATCTAGGGGCAATAATAATAACCATGATGATTAATGTGCAAAAAAGATGTCCTTTATACACCTTGTATAATCTGGTTCCATGAAAAATACATGTATCTCTGGGTCATGAAAGATAAAAAAAATAAAACTGAAAATGACTGGGTAGCTCAAAACTCGCAAACAATATCCTTAATGTACAAAGTTAAAACTATGGTTAATGGCTTTCATCATTAGAGACATCATTGGAACCACTAAATAACTTCCAAAAATCAAGCAAGGAATAAAAGCATTGTAAAAACTACGCCCCCGTTATTTGACCAAGCCAATACAAGAAGAATGTATTGGGAGCCAATACTATATCATAAAAACTGAAACAATCATGTATCATAAAAACTTCAAGCCCACCAATGCAACTAAAAAAAAACGTGGTCAAAATACAGCGAGTACAAAAAACATTTTTATTAGAATAAAATAGAATTATAGTCTCAGTTCTGCTACTTAGTTCACTGACAACAGAAACAGAATAATTAAGACCGGGCTGGTTCATGGCATCTAATCTGGTACATCTGCAACGTACTGGTTCCAATTTTATTATTTGCTGTTTATGTACCAGTTTCAGCTGTCCGCTTGTCTTTGCTTTACATTGGGTCATGAAAGAGTAATTTGTTCACTCTGTATGAAAACCAGAGAGGGTTTTTTTTTTGTACTTATTTTTGACTGCTACAAAATGTGAGCTTGTTAACCAATTATTTATTGTCATTTTCCAGGATTTGTTTATAATCAAACATGTAGCCATCACATGGTAATTTTGAAATCTGATGTCCTATTCACTGTAGGAATAATATTATAGCTATAACTCATGGCTGGGCATGGGTAATGCTGATATTACTTATGGTTGGCATGGTTTGGTCATGAGAGCATAGCCTAAATGACCAAACAAAGCCAATCGTGGGTAAATCCAGCATTACCCACACCCAGCCATGGGTTACTGCTATTATACAATGACATTATTTGAGAAATTACTTACTTACTTTTCTTAAGTAAAGTCTTTATATAACAGCGCCGTGTTGTACTTTTGCATTGTTTCCAGATTCTGCTGCTTTGATAATGTACTACGCATGCGTATGGGACTTACGTTCCAACACTTACGCAGTACATCAGTGTTTTGGAGTTTTGGACAGCAAGGAAGATCTCCATTGCTTTTTTTTTTTTTTTTTTTTTTTTTTTTTTTTTAGAAAAAGAAAAACTGTAACTTCTGGACAGTTTGCAGGTACAAGAGAGACAGGAGAAAATACAAGAAAAATCAGGTAAGTTTCTTAAGTTTTGTAGAACGTACCTGATTTCCCTTCTATTTTGTCTGCTCTCATGTGTACATCTCGACCTCTTATTTCAAGAAATGTGGACAAAGTCATAACTAAAGCAGAGGACCAATTGTTAATGTTGTTTTTATAAACTTAGAAAGCTGTGAGTATAATTGTGCATTGTCTGAAGGAAAGAAAGTCTAACACTGAAATGCGTGTCATTATTTATTGACTTCGTTCCTCAGAGATTTGTTGGAAAACCACAAATTTTATGAGTAGCAAAGTCACTAAATAATGACATGCTTTTCAGTTTCAGATTTTCTTTCCTTCAGACTAACACTGTCTACCACATACCAATAGAAAAAAAAAAAAGTCTGGCCGCTCAATAGTACTTTAGCGACCGGACGTTTTTCTATTGGTATATGCTCAATTTACAACGGGTACACTGGTTGGGCTGTCCAATCAGCATGCTTGTTTTTGAATGTTAATGGCCAGTCATTATATAATAAAGAATAAGCAATGATATTTAATACAACTGGATATTGGCCAAGTGGTGAAAGTTGGAAAATGTTCAGTGTGATTATAACTATTAATAGCAGGTTATTTACTAAGAAAAAAATGTTCACAGCCAAATGTGAATGCATATAAAACCAGTGTTGAAATATATGCATTCAATAGCAAAGGTGAAATTGTTTATTTTGCTGTTACATATTCAGTGTAGAAATATAACTGGAGGATAACCAAGAACATTTAATTTGACATTGTTACAGTAGTCAGAAATGAAAAAGTCTTCAACAAGATTTATGAACAGGTCACTATAAGTTCTTATGAAAGTGAAACATTAATGTCAAGAAATTAATTTCAAGAGCAAAGCAAACTGACACTTGAGAGGTGAACTTCTGAACACGTACATGAAGAGCACATATCAACTGAGTTATGATCAGAGAGAGAGAGAGACGAGACCTGACCGTAATTCTCCATAGTGCACTGTGCTTTATCTGTTCCAACCTCTACCATCTACAAGGAAAAAAGTGTAGGACAGCTACAAAGTTGAAAGCTGTGAAGGGCAGTACTGCCATGTAGAACAGCAGGCAGAATTAAAGTGTCTCTGAAGAGTGAACAGATTTAAAAGCTGTTAAGATTTTTCACTTTGCCACACCTTTATTTATTTACATGTGTGTGTGTGTGTGTGTGTGTGTGTGTGTGTGTGTGAGAGAGAGAGACAGAGAGACAGACAGACAGACAATGGAGTGGCTTAAAGCTTTTAAAGCTGTTTTAGCTCCTCAACACTTTTCTGTGTCTGGCACTGGCTGCTGTTATGCTTCATTGCAAAGCTAAATATCTCTTGAGATGTGCTTAAATGTATTACTGGCACAGGAATAAATGTATTTTATAATATAAGTATCATGTAATGAAGACATAAGGGATTTTGGATTTACTTAGTTTATTAAATACATCCATTTGGAGATGAGCAAAGAAAGCATTGGTGAAGTTATAGAAATGATGATGCTTTGGGAGATATAGTGGCCATACCTCTAAACTGTCCATATTTTTGTCTGATATTTTTCATCTGTTCCTTGTAAAATGTATGGTTTTCTGGCAAAACACTGCATACTGAAGTCACTAAATAATGACATTTATTTGAGTTTCAGACAAATATCCTTCAGAAAATGTATGCCAACAAAAATACTGTTATTCTAATAACTTTCTAAATTTGTAAGAGCAATATTTGAAATCTCACCCAATTTTTGAGCCTTTGGCCACACATTATTTTAGGATTTGTCCAGATTTCTTATGCTAAGAGGTTTAGAGGTATGACAGTGACCTTCACAGGGGAACAAAGTGTATTCTCTGAGTGAAGATGGTGGAAGAAATGCAAAAGAATACAGACTATAAGGATGGAGCTAAGTTCTGTTTATTTGCTCTGTCAAGTATTATAAGACAGGATGATATAAAAATGGACCTGACTCTTGATTGATAAGTTTTAAATACATAATAGTACAGAATGGATACCCTGGGTGGCCTGTTGGAATTTTTATGGGCAAACTGTGCAAAATGTTTGATGACAACCATGGCATGATAGACATGGCAGGCTTAGTACACAAGCATGATGCAAGACTGAAAGAAGAATGGAATTCAAGTCATAAAACAAGCCTGACACTTAATGATAATGAAAGTTATACTAACTGTGTAGTGGGACCATTAATGGGCATGCAAGTCCTAGGAAGAGGATCCATGGTAAATATGAATGAGTAATATAATATAAAGGTGAGGAGCAATATAGGAGGCCAGGTTGTGTTTGAAGCATTATAGTGTCCAAGGGCAGGCAATACATACTGGGTATGTAACTATTAAAGAAAGATTAGGGGATGCTGGATGGGATTACCTGCTGTACTTAACCATCACAATGTGATGATTGTTTTGGTAACAGATGACTAGACAAATATGCAAGTAAATATGTGAAAAGTAATTGCCATGAATATGGGAATGACAGGAAAAAGAGAGATTAGAGAAGGTGTTGGCTTGGTTGAGTTGATAAGATCTTATAATTTTGGTTCATAGGTTCATAGGTAGGTACTAGGCTATTCGCCCGAGGGCATTTATAAGCCTAGCCAGAGTGTGTCAGCTTTTGCCGCCCCATTGATTAATTAACTGAGCCTCTGTCAAGAAGAGCCAATGAAGTGATCCCGGGGTGTTTTTTCTGTTACCCATCCACTCGTCAAGGTTGCTCTTGAAGAGTGTTAGTGAGGGGCTCTGCCTAATGTAGTTAGAAATTTTGCTCCAAAGCATGGGGAGTCTGTGACAGGAATCTATCCCTTCAGCATTTTCTATTTATTGTTGTGGCGAGGTTTAGCTCACTAGAGCGAGTGGCTTGCAGAGACTTGGATTTCTTTAGGTGGAGCATGTCCATCAATTCTGAGTTGGACATGGCTTTGTAAGTCAGGCAGAGATCACCTGTGAGTAAGCGATATGCGACTGAGTACAGCTGGAATTTTTCCAGTCGGGCTGCATAGGACATATGTTTGAGGCCAGTAATCCTCTTGGTGAGGTACTTTTGTGGTCTTTCCAGCTGTTGGAAGTGTCTTGTGAGGTACATCCCAAATAGGGCATTGTACTCTATGATGGGTCTGATGAGTGACAAGTAGAGGGGCACTATAACCTCTTTATTTCTAGATGCAAACACTTTAGTAATTTGATGGGCTACATAGAAGGATTTCCTAACTACTTTGGCAATATAATTGTCAAAGAGAGATTACTATCTACCTGGGTCCCAGATCTCTTATTACCTCTTCTGTATTAAGGGGGCTGCCACCTATGTGGTAATTCATGGGTGTTTTGTTTTTCCCAAATGGGATAATTATGCATTTTTTGGCATTTAGCTTGAGACCATAACTTTGACACCAGGTGTCCGTCTCAGTAAGGCCCTTTTGGAGAATGTCCATGTCAGCTGGAGAGTCAATTATGGCTCCCAGTTTGCAGTCATCGGCAAACTTGGTTAGCCATAGTCCTTCTATGTTTGCCTGTACTTCTGAGAAGTATATGCCGAACAGTAGGGATCCCAGGACTGAGCCTTGTGGGACACCACTTGTGACTGGTTTAGAGTCGGACCTGGAGCCCGCTATTCTTACCGTGTGAGTTCTGTCTGCAAGCCAGTTGGCAATCCATCCTGTGACGTAGGGGTTTATGTTCAGGCTGGTGAGTTTTTCTATAATTCCCTTGTGGGGAATGATGTCAAAAGCCTAGGCGAGGTCAAGGTAAGCTGTGTGAACTACCTTCCCCTCATCTATGGCCTTGGTGACCGTCTCGAAGAAGTCAACCAGGTTTAGTAGGCATGATCTGCACTTAACAAAGCCGAACTGGGTCGGGTCAAGTGTTTGGAGGTTCCCAATGTCTTTGTTAATGAGTTCCATGATGACGCACTCCATAGCCTTGCAGACCAGGCTAGTCAGGCTTATGGGGCGATAGTTACCAGAGTCAGTTGTGGCCACTCTTTTGTGAACCGGAATAACTGTTGCTGTGCGCCATTCTATGGGCATGTAGCCGGTGGAGAGGCTGAGGTTGAACAGTGTGTTTAGGTGGGGGGGTTAGTTCGTTCTGTAGTTCGTGCAAGACGCAGCCTGGGACACCATCTGGCCCCATTGACGTTGTGCTTTTGGCTTTTGAAAGGGCTGTTTTCACCTGTGCGTCTGTGATTTCTGGGACACTACACTTTTCCGGTATTGTTTTGAGCCCTTTTGGGGGTGGGGGGGTGAATTTTGCAATGAATCTATCTGCCAGGATGTTGGCAATATCAGTGGGTTCAGTATATTTTGTGCTATTTTGCACTAGCTCAGAGCATATCTGTGAGTTGCCACTTAGATTCTTTACATAGATAAAGAAGGCTTTGTGGTTATCTTTCGAATCCTTGGCTATGTTTTCTTTTGAAGTTAGCCTTGGAGGATTTTATGAGGGACCTTAGTTTCTTACTGATACTGATCAGGGATGTCTTTCCTTCTTGGGATTTGCTTTTTTTCTGAACTAGTTTCCTCCTTCTATTGTACAGCCTGTTTATGGCAGGGGTCCACCAGACTGGTTTCTTTCTCTTAGGGGAGTGAGTCTTGGTTTTGCTAGGGATGGCACAATCCATGCATCCTTGTAGGTGCTCATAGAGTGCATTTGTAAAGGTCTCTCCATCTTGGGCAGCATTATCCTTTAGCGTGGGGGCTGTGAAACTTACCACCTCTGTCTTAAGTAAGGTGAAGTTTGCTATAGAAAAGATTTTCACTGTGGTTTCCTTGGTTGGAGGTGGTGGTGTGGTGTGGACATCCAGAGTAATTAGTTTATGGCCTGATCTAACCAGTGACGGGTTGACCTCCGGTGTGAAACACCTGTCGCCCATGTTGGTGATGACCAGGTCCAATATGTTTTCACCTCTGGTAGGGGAGTTTACCAGCTGATCCAGGGCATTTCAGTTGATAAATTCCAGGAAGTGCTGGACTTTGGAGTTTGTACTTGAGTAGTTTTCCCAGTTAACGGTAGGGTAATTGCCCGATATCAGGGTGTTTGGTAGGACCTTCATGTTTTCCAGTGTCTCCAGAAAGGTGGAGTGGTGGTCCTGGGTCATGGAGGGTGAACTGTAGCAGGCCACAATTTGCACTGCAGATTTGCCTGATGTTAGTTGCACATGGATGATCTCGGAGGTATCATGCTGCACCACTAACCTGGAGGTGTAGGTATCTTTGATGAATATTGATACACCCCCTCCTTTTGTGCTTCGGTCCACGTTCTGGGGCCGAAATGTGTGGTATGAGTTGTAGCCCAGTAGTGCTGGGGTGCTCTGTGGAGCCTTGAACCAGGTTTCAGTTACTGCACAGATGTCGATTTTCTCCATACTGAGGAGTGCTTCGAGCGCGTGCATTTTGAGATTTAAACTCCTGGCGTTGAGTAGCATAACCCTAATTTTTTATTTGTGCTGTTTACAGAGGTGGGTTTGACTTTTGAAACTTGCCTAAAAAAGGCACTATGGGGGCAGCAAGAGCCATGGCCAGTATTCGAAAGCCTAGGGGTGACAGGTGCAAGCTGTCTCTTGCAAAGCAACGAGGCTTGTCAAGCATGTCATCCCAGGCTGACAGACACTGGATCCCCTTTGAATGACACCAGAAGCTTAGCCAATTGTTGAAATTGATCATTTTTTCTTTACACTGCGGTATCATTCTTGGTGAGGGCAGGATGCTACTCAGGGTCAGGGTAAGATCTTTCCTATTAATGTGCAGCAAGAGTAACATGCCTACAGTATAATATACACACAGTTCAGAGGCATATGTCTAAGTATATCCCATGAACATAATACATGAGCAGGGAAAGTGTGTTGCTACACAAAAGTATGAAGAAGGCCCTACTAAGAGAATACATAGTAGATATAATGCAGTGATTAATAAAAAGCTGTACCAAGATGGTGTGCTGTCATTTTTTTAGAAGATATTAGGAATTAGGATTAGGAGAGTTGATGGTAAATGATGGGTATTTACATGACTGTATGTACGTTTTGTAACAAGTAAAGTCTTTCAAGAGCAATAAAGAAGATTTCTTAAAAAAACACGTTTTCGAAAGAAACTCCGAGAAAAAAAGGATGAGAAATGGGAAGCAATCACTTTTGTGAGTTATTTCAGGAAAAGGATGAAAAGTTTAATTATACATTATTACATTCAGGGAGAACACCAAGGGATGCAATAAAGCAAGTAATCAGACTGAGATTCTCAGTGAATTATTTACACTGGTACTTGCAAAGAAGAAAGAGGGAAGCTACCTACCATGAGAAGCTAAAATATTGCTGTATGTAGACATACAGATTTTTGTTGTAATAAAATGGGGAGTTGTTAGGAAGAACAAGGCACAATGGCAGGTTGGGCCACCCAGAGTATTTTCTGAGGCTAGTAGGAGTACTTATAAATCTTTTCATAAACCTGGAAGAAAAAGTAGTTTCCATGAACTGGACCAGTACCACAGTGGTATCCTGCATAAAGGAGGACCTCAGACAGTCAAGGGAAACCAAACTAACTACTTTCTTCACTGATTATGGAAAACATACACAAAAGCCTTACTAGTTTATTATTGGAGAAGAGCTCATACAGTTATTGCCAAGTTCAGTTCTGAGACAGAAATGTTATCAAACAACCCTGATCCATAACATACTAACCTCTAGTACACTGATATTCAGATCCAAACAAGCACGGATTATCCTAGTCCAAACTCACCTCTTGTCTACCCTAATGTATGCTGCTCCAATTCTTACCCGGCTTAGAAAACTTGACCTTGCCACATTCGAATCGTGTTATAATTCGCCAAGTTTCCAAACAACTCCACCTTTAGAACTCACCATTGCCAGGCTCTAAGGGAACTGCAATGGCTGGAACTTCCCTAGCTACTAACCTATCACCAATTAGTCATTACCTACAATGTGGTAACACACCCAGGAAAAAAAAAACCTGCAATAGGCCAACTTCTCACCCACTATAATACAAATCATCCTCTTCGATCTTCTGCAAACCCTCCTCTGTATCTCTAAGGCTAACCATACTGCAGGAAAACCAATGTTTTCCGACTCTATAGCTAGAACCTTGAATAATCTCCCTCCTGCTCTGATTTCTTCCCCTACCTCTTCTCATTTTAAAAACTCACTTAGAACACACTTAAAGAATAAGTGGTTATGCCCCATGTATTACATAAGTCATCAAATTATTCCACTTATATACCTCACTTCCTAATATACCTACTGTAATATATATTACAGTCTAGGTTTTCCCCTAATGCTGACTGAATTTGTATACTTATTCTGTTATTAACCATGTGTAATTATTTTTTCCTGTATATATAGTTCTTATGTCTTCTGCTGTATACTGTATTTTAATGGGTCTACTACTGGAGAGCGAAATTACACTATTTCGAAATCCAGTAGTAAATGCCCACTAACGCGAAAGTGCACTTTCGCGAACACCACTTGAGGGAATGGTTACAGACCTTTGGGTTACGGCTTGGGTTAAGGATAGTGGATAGCTAGTAGGGTTATCCACTATCCTTAACCCAAGCCCTAACCCTAAGGTCCGTGCCAACCGCACCACAGTGGAGGACATTGCCCGTTCGTTCTAGTGGTGTTCGCGAAATGCACTTTCGCGTTAGTGGGCAGCTACTACTGGATTTTGAAATAGTGTAATTTCGATCTCTGGTAGCAGACCCAGTTTAACATATTGTTTAAAATTTTACTTACTGTGAAGCTTTTTTTTCCCCAGGCCTTTGCTGAAAATGGACCTGTGTCCAGACGGACCAACAAGGTTAACAAATGTAAAATAAAATAAAATACTAAAAAAAATTCAAGATAACAGTAAATTCACCTGTTTTGTTGTAAATAGCCAGCTTACTTACACCTGATAACCTCAAAGTTACCAGAATTTGTACACCTGACAGCCTTCTCTAACATTCTCAGTTTTACACATAGTGTCAAAACTATGCAAGTCTTTTATATATATATATATATATATATATATATATATATATATATACATATACATATATTAATTTAACTCATTACTATCTTTTTTCTTAAACTCATACTTGCAAACCCTGGGCGGCCACGGTGGTGCAGCGGTTAGCATTGCCGCCTCACAGCAAGAGGTTCTCCGGTTCGATCCTCGGCTGGGGTGCCTTCTGTGTGGAGTCTGCATGTCCTCCCTGTGGTTGCGTGGGTTTCCTCTGGGTGCTCTGGTTTCCTCCCACATCCCAAAGACATGCTGTAGGTGGATTGGACACTAAATTGGCCCTAAGCGTGAGTGTGTGCGTGTGTGTGCCTTCTGTGGAAGGTTGAGCGCCGGGCAACTCGACACCATAAAACTCCACTGCCAATCATGATCGGACAGTGATCCACTGTGGCGACCCCTAACCGGGAAAAGCCGAAAGAAGAAGAAGAAGATACTTGCAAACCCTACTTATTCAACTGATTTCTATCACCACACCCAGAGTCACTAATACATCTTCTGTTCCTATACTTTTTAATGCACTCCTTACTTTACTGTATCCAGGTTATGTTATATTCTGATGGTTGCTAACTTCATCTTAATCACTTCTGGATACCCTTAATATTAGCATGTTATCTATCCTTAAACTTGCTTAATCTTTTAATCTCAGATCCTTATCCAAACTTGGTTCATTTTTTAATATATTTTCTTTATGAATACATGTCAATACATATAACTGTTAACCTTTTATTTACCATTAATATATTACCTGTTATATTGTGCTATCTGTGGCAGAAAAAGAAATACTGCCAACCTAGTTATCTAGAATTTTTCAAATAATTACATATCATTTGTGAATATTAATATGATTTATATAGAAGTATGACAGAAGGAGATACTGCCAGCACAGTTAACTGGAATTTTGTAAATAGTTATATGTCATATGTGAATATCAGCAGAATGTAACTGCTTGTGTTATCACTATATTAAAACTCTATGTTGCCTGTATATCAAGCTGCTGGTAGAGAGGTGTGTGTGTAAAGTACTGAGCTTAAGGATGTGCCCACAGGAAAAAACAGAAATGTATATAAACTATTGTACCTGTGTAAATGTACATGTTTTAACAGTGGGAACTAGAACATAGAGGGTTAACTTGCAAAACTTCTAGAAAATAGTTGAAATTAAATTGTTTTATAATTGTGCTACAAAAGTTAGTTTCAATGCAGCAAAGAGATAGGATGTCTAGAATTAGGGCGTCTTCGGCAATGTATTGTAAGTGTTTTATTGTTTTATGTCTTCTAGCAACTGCAAACATCTGAAGGCTATGTATTTTCACAGGGAGATGCTAGATGCTGCATCAGTGGGGTTGTTTGTGAGCCTGGGAACTGAAGTCAGGTGACAAAAAGTGAAGTCATGCTGCAAGTATCCCAGCAGCAATATTCCAGATATTAATTTAAGAATGCTGTGAGATTTTATATACATATATATATATATATATATATATAGAGAGAGAGAGAGAGAGGGCATTTTGTGTTTGTCTCTGACCTGACAACATCCACTCACTACCTCCGCACTTGTCTTGCTGTAAGTTAACTAGGGTACAGTAGTTTCTCTTAGATTCAGTTAGGAACATAGCAAAGATTAGTTTACATGTTTTCTGTATTTGAGACTGCCCTGCAATGTTGTTTTAAACATTTCATGTGATCATGAACTCTGATGTCACTGTGAATACATATGTAGTGTTGTATTGTTCTTTTATTATTTATTATACATATTTAAACCTTTGAATTGTGGCTGGTCTGTTTAGAGATATTTAAGCTCTTAGAGTACTTGCATATATATTTGGTGATATTGTACAGGCCATTCCTAATAGCCTGGCTCTTGGTCAAACTACCATTTGGATTAACAGTAAGATTGGACACCCTCTGTTAACAGCCTTAAAGTAGCTGATAAGTAGTGGCTGGTGGCAGTGGAAACTACCTTACAGTCTGGGCAGAAGGGGGCATAGCCAGTAAACCTGTGCCAGCCTTTCCCAGGTGTGTGTGTGTCATAAATCAAACCTCAAAGTGTGTGCGTGTCAGCTACTTGGGCAGGGGGATACAAGGCATTTGTTGGACAGAGAGGGTGCTGGAGGTCTTGGTTTGGCCACTCAGCTGAGATCTCAACCCTATAGCTGTGCCAGTGGGGAGTCTTATTGGGGATCTGGAGAAAGAGAGAAACCAGCCCCAGACTGACCTGTGGTCTCTATGTGCTCTGAAGGGAAATTACTGTGTGTGTACTTGTCATCCTCCCAGTATGTACGTCTCCCCACTTTTGCCAGTGGTGAGGATTGAGGCTCCTTGATTATTGGGCTAGTGCAGGGGTGCCACAATCTGTTTCATAAGAATGACATCAATTATATTTGTTTGTTCTTGCCAAAATGGCTTGAGACATGCCTGAAAAGGGTCATTGGACTAGTGTACTTATCCATTTAACAAATCTGTAAATAAAGTAAAATAAAATCATTTCCTTTGACTGGATAAGTGGTGAAATCAGTAGAACAGAACTAGTGATTATAGGTTACCTGGACTTTGATAAGGCCTTCAGCTTAGTACCCCAAAGGACACTGCAAGATCAGTTTAAAGATGGGACAGTATGCTGGCAACTAGTTAAACTAGTACAGAAAATCATGCCCATAAAGGGCAAAAGGAACTGCAAAGGAATAGGAGACAACCAGTGATTTATTACTAAGTTTAGTACTGGGTCTATCTCTTGCAGTTATATATTTTACTAGCATTATACTAAATGATAAGTACAATATTAATATGTATGCGACCTGAACTTGGGTGGTGGTGTGGGATGCAGAACTACAGAGAAAGGAGGCATGAACTTATCAGACTTATGGACTGATTCAGCAATGTATAGTTTTATGCAAGAAAACCAGTATCTGGAATGCACGATTTACACCACAAACTAAAAATACAAACTGCAACATAAACCAATAGAAATAAACGTATTTATTCAAATGGAATAAGCGCTTTCACAGTTATACTCCAACACTGCTTCATCAGATGTTAAAAAAAAGACCACTTCCTATATACTACTATCTGACCAATCAAATACATGTATCATGCCATGTCTCTCAAACACATAAAAGCACAGTACTATATTATATATTACAAGTTGTACAACTTCTAACTATAATAAAATAAACTTACATAAATACATATAAAAGATATATTAAAAATAGGTACAAAAACTCTCTCTCTCTTTATATATATATATATATATATATATATATATATATATATATACACACACACACACACACAAATGAATAATGTCAAAGTATATAAAAAAACTTCATCTAAACAATCTCCTTGCTTTAAGGACAGGATTCAATAGAACCTGACCATTCAAACCTTTCCCCTTGTAAGATTGCATCCTAAGGATCCATGTTAACTCCACCCTTTCAGTGTGATTACGAATGTCTCCCATCCTTAGAGACTCATATACCTTATCTACAACTCGAAACTTAAATGTATGATGTGCTTGGCTAATGCGTTATTCTCATACTTAATTTTAATGGAATAGGTATGCTCCCTTATTCTATCCTTAAACCTACGATTACACTTCCCTACATAAAATGAGGAACATACAACGCAGTGTGCTAAATAGATCACGTCCTTGGTGTTGCAGTCAGCACATACTCAAAAACAGAACCTACGTCCATCATTGGGGCTGACAAAACTATTATCAGTCTCAATGTAGTCACAAAAATTACAATTACCACAGGGGACAGTACCCCAAACATTGGGACCCCTATCTATATGTCTATTCTTATCTGGGTAGCATAACATCTGTTTCAAATTCCTCTTAATTTTATACCTAAACTTAGGTCTTTTCCCAACTATTCCTTTAATCTTCTTATCAGTAAGAAGTATAGGCCAATGTTTCTTAAAAATCTAACTTATTGCCTTAGTATCACTATTGAATTGTAATGTGACAGTCAATGAATCAGACGGTTTATTTCTGGCTCCTGAAATATCAGTAGCTGCACAAAAATATGGTTTTGCTCTACTCTCCCTCAACTCAGCCCCAGTATGCATGCCCAGCTCAATTTCTCTCTTTCTGTAACCTCTTCTACTAAACTGTCTCCCCAAACTTACAATCTCTTCTTCAAATCTTTGGTCATCATTATTTAGGCGGGATACTCTCATCCTTGCCCTTTCACTATATTATGAAAAATATGGGTTGGGCGCATGCTAGTTCAATGGAGAAATTAATTCCTATAGCATTCTTTCCTAAATAGATGTGTGCTAAAAATTCCATCAATATCTTTGTCCACCGTGACATCCAGAAAGTCCACAGTAGATCTAGAATACTTAAAAGTAAACTTCAGAAAATTTGTAGTCCCATGCAAGTACTCTATGAATCTAACAAGATCTATTTCATTTCCACTCAATAACATATAAACATCATATACAAAACGATTGTAAAAGCTGATCAGGCTAAGAAATTCATGCCCTTGGAAGATGAACATGTCCTCCCAATATGCCAACACCATGTTGGCATAGCTGTTGGCACAAGACGTGCCCATAGCTACACCCGAGGTTTGGATACAATAACTCCCATCGAAAATAAACACATTATTTTCGAGGATGGTCTGCATAAGTAGACAAATCAAATCTATTTTATTGCCATCATAGCCACTATGCAGAGATAAGTATTTACTCACATATTCAATACCTAACTCATTAGGTATGACAGTAGATAAGGATTGAATATCCATGGTCACCATCATGTTTGGGGTACTGTCCCCTGTGGTAATTGTAATTTTTGTGACTACATTGAGACTGATAATAGTTTTGTCAGCCCCAATGATGGACATAGGTTCTGTTTTTGAGTATGTGCTGACTGCAACACCAAGGACGTGATCTATTTAGCGCACTGCGTTGTATGTTCCTCGTTTTATGTAGGGAAGTGTAATCGTAGGTTTAAGGATAGAATAAGGGAGCATACCTATTCCATTAAAATTAAGTATGAGAATAAAGCATTAGCCAAGCACATCATACATTTAAGTTTCGAGTTGTAGATAAGGTATATGAGTCTCTAAGGATGGGAGACATTCATAATCACACTGAAAGGGTGGAGTCGAGATGGATCCTTAGGATGCAGTCTTACAAGGGGAAAGGCTTGAATGGTCAGGCTCCATTGAAACCTGTCCTTAAAGCAAGGAGATTGTTTAGATGAATTGTGTTATATACTTTGACATTATTCATTGTGTGTGTGTATATATATATATATATATATATATATATATATATATACAGAGAGAGAGAGAGAGAGAGAGTTTTTGTACATATTTTTAATATATGTTTTATATGTATTTATGTAAGTTTATTTTATTATAGTTAGAAGTTGTACAACTTATAATATAGTACTGTGCTTTTATGTGTTTGAGAGGCATGGCATGATACATGTATTTGATTGGTCAGATAGTATATAGGAAGTGGTCTTCTTTCTTTTTAACATCTGATGAAGCAGTGTTGGACTATAACTGTGAAAGCACTTATTCCATTTATTTCTATTGGTTTACAGTGCAGTTTGTATTTTTAGTTTGTGGTGTAAATCGTGCGTTCCAGATACTGTTTTTCTTACGTTGGACTTGTTTTTTGCTCTGTATCTGGATTTATTCCTTTCCCGGTGGCTTGTTTGTTTGTTGCTTGTGTATAGTTTTATATTGATAAATGTAATAGTAGGTATTGGGAGATGATCTTAAGAAAACCAGATGTGGCATGAACAAAACTAATTTTTGAACAGGTGGCAATGAAGAGCTTGCTTAATAAAGGTCTGTACTTCAGAGATTTGGCTGATGGACTTCGATATAATGTTCCAGAGCTGGATACATAGGCAGTGAAAGCAGAATTACCATACCTGTTAAGAGATTTTGGGGTCAGTGTAAAGCTTTTGTTACTCAATCATGTTTCAGTTTAAGGTGTTCCTATGTTATTTTTGGGGCCAGGGACAGAAATTTGGTAAGGAAGATGTTTTAAGCAGACAAGTTCTTAAAGAGTCAGTTGTCAAAGTAAGCTTGCTGCAATCTTATAATCAGATAAGAGTTTAAACTGGTAAAAAGAGAGGATGCATATAACAGGCAACGAAGTAACAGAAATATAACACTGATTAAGTGTGGTTAGTCATGAAATGTTTAGACTGATAAAGCTGTCCTAAGTTTTGGTTTCTTTTTAGTATCAAATACTGAATACGTAGATACATTTTACAGCAGTATCACATTTTAGAGCATTTTGATTTAAAAGTTAAGGATGGTGGGAAAGCAATCTGTGCATATTGAAGGAATCACCTCACCTGGATATGAAGAAATACCATCTTCATAGAAGGGGTACTGGAAAGGTGCAATATACTGCAGAGCAAAAACCCTCAGGGCATTCAACTTGGTTTGGGAGAAATGGTTCATGGGGGATGTACAGGACAGGGAGTCAGGGGGGGCTAGGCTGCAAAAGGATGCCACATTGTAAATTCATTACCATTAGTTTTTTTCTGCAGAACTGCTCTAGTTCTTGCAATAATAAAAGAAAGAACCCTCTTAATGTATGCTATGGGGACAATTGTACCCAGGTTCTAGCCTTTGGTATATCTTGTACTTTAGTCAGTTTAAGAAGATGGCAAAAATGAAATGATGTTTCTTTTCAATCTTCAGCTGTGCTGACAGCTGCTTACACATATTTACTAGAATTCTTTAAACAACTAACATGATTCTACTGGTGGCCTTTCTTTTTTTTTTTTTACCTCTAAATCTGCTTGCAGTGTATGCCACTGTATAGTGAATTGATTTTTTACTTATTTAATTCACACATTTGTGTCTCAAATGCATTTTTAGTCATGCCTGGTATTGTCTGATGCCTTGCTCACCATATTGCTCCTGTAACCTTGACACCCTTCCCATAAACTATTAAGAATGATCGATTCATTTTACTGTGCTTTGAAATAACTAACAAATACAGAGCAAAGCCACTCCTAAGTGTGTGATTACTGAAGTGCTGACTCTGCGTCTAGTATAATATCTGTTAGTAGAGTGAGAAAAATGCATGCACAGCTGCAAATGTGCAGTTTACACATTATCTACAGGGCAGGCTTTTGTAATAAAATGGCAAGAAAAAAAAACATTAAAAACTGACCAAAGAATCTTTGTTTCTTAACACAGCATGTAGGATTCCACTGCAGAACTTAGCTGGCATAGTTGATCTGTATTTGTCCTCAAAAATGGAGGAGTTTTTGTAAAGTTAATGATTTATTTTTTGATTGAAATAGGGCAATATTGCCCGACTTTCTTTCTGGTACTTAAAGCTTTGTTGCACTAAGAAAAAAAAGTATGTATGTGTGTAGTGGACACATTTGCCAAGTCATAGCTCAGCAAGAAACAGTTTATTATAAAGCTCATAAATTTATTGACACAAAAGAATTGCTTTGGAAGTGTTAGCTTGGTAAAGAAGTAAAATAAAATAATAGCAGTTGTAAGTAAAGCAGTATTTGGCTGTAAATCATGTCATGGATTATGAGAAATAAACTATTTCTCCAATCTCAAAGAAGTTGCTGCTGTGTTTGTTTCCACTCTATTTGTATTTTTTTGTTTGTCTCGATACTTAATTCATTCTTATCAGGATAGTGAATCAGAGCACTGAAAAAAGGTAACCATGTAAAGTGACAGTGATGGATTTTTTTGTTACAATATGTACACCCATATCAAATTGCTAGTGAATGCGAAATAAGTTGTTTGTGTGTGTGTGTGTGTGCGCTGCTCTTGTGAAGTGTTTTGCAGTTCTGCTCTGTTAATTTAAATATGTATCACCTTGCCCACTGAGCTCACATCACTAGAAATATCTTAGAGAATGCTAGTCCCATGTGACATATGCATGATACTCCGCTTTTGCCTTTCTCACAATTGTGTCATCCATTCGATGAAGCAATGTCCAAACTTCAGTTCCACAATAATGACTTGAAGTCTTATAGCCAAACCTCCTAACAGCTGCAAGTGCTGGAACTTTTACCCATATGCATTTCAGTGATTTCATCATGACTTGTATTTCAGAGCAGTGTGCTGCAGGTCTAAGCATCTGCTTAAACCAGCGATGGATACTCATTTAGGGAATCATACTGAAACAGAACACAGAGGAAAAGAATAGCTGGTATTCTAACAGTAATGTGTGCCATACCAACATGCAGAAGCTGTCTCCTTACAATATAGCACACTGTCTGTCCTGCTAACACCAGTTATCTGGATTCCAAGTGAAAGTTGTACAGCATGAGATGTTTATGTTTATGATTCTATACAATGGAACAGGGAAAAAAAGAAGAGTGGAAAGTAGCTTGTTAACCATGCATATTTTCAGTTTTTTAAGGCAAATCACAGCACAATCTGCTTGCAATAGTCAGATATTGGTCTTTTTTTTTCTTTGAGTTGTATCAGTACAAAGTCTGTCAGGCTATTCACTGATGGAGGTGGTCTAGAGTGTTTTTTGACACTTCACTTTTCTCCTGTTCTGCCACAACTCTCATTTGCTATTGAAAATATATGCAATGCTGTTCATTACATTTGCATATTTATTTATTTATTTGCATTTGTTTACTGGGGTAGTCCACTGGAATCTGGGGAGGCCATTTTCAGCGGAGGCCTAGGGAGAAAAGCTCTATGAATAACAACTACACATAGAATATACAAATAGTTCTTGAGCATATACTGCAGAGGGTAACATATTAACAGTTGGATATATTACAGGTGAGGTAACAACAATGACAATTGTAAGGAGTAATAGAGGTAGGTAGAATTCACATTTCATAATTGTTTCTGACTACAGGAACAGTAAGATCTTACAGGTGATTTTGATACATAGCAAATGATTCAATTCAGCAGAGGATGTTAGCTTTTGAGAGAGGGAGACAAGGTGCAGGTGCAAATCCAGATGGAAGATAGGTAGCACAGTTTTGAGTAGTCCTGATAGCTACTGGTAGGGCATTCCTTGCTTTGGCTACAGAACAGGAGTGGAGAAGTTGACCAACTGGCAGGTTTTGTTTTAGTATAGTCAGTAGGTGCTGCATCTGAGAGGCCTGGTTGGATAGTAGAAACTGAAAATTGGGTCGAGAGCAGGGCAGTTCAATGGTTTAAAGATAATTTTATGTGCTGTTATAGTTGCAGGTAGGAAAGGTAGTGAGGTAGTCCTAGCCAGTTCAGAGATTATAGAGCTGTAGAGTGATGGGCATGATGTTTGATGTTAGTAACAAATTTGGCAATTTTGTTATAGCAAGGCTCAAGTTTAGCTTTTAACGAGGATTGAAAGTTGGCAAGCAGTGGAGCACCATGCAAGAGAGAGGATGGTAGGTAAATGGAAGCTAGAACTTGTGGGGTGGAGTTGGGAAGGATTTATACCTATTGAGGAGGCCTAGTATTTGGTGAGTTTTGCTGATGTTATGGTGAATGTGTAAGTCAAATTTCATGTGGTCATCTATTATTAGTCCTAAGTTTCTTGTGTGGGGGAACTACCTCACTTGTAATGTTACTTTGGGAAAGTATGGTGAAATTGGCTTTGTTTACAGAGGTAATCTTCCTAGGAGTGAACAGCATGAGCTTGGTTTTGCTTGGGTTAAGAGTAAATGATTGTTATACATCCAGGTCTCTGTCGAGGTGAAGGCTAATTGAGTTATACGTTGCAGCTCAGAAATGTAATTGACAGAGCATATAATAGTCCAGCCATCTTCATATTGAATGAGTGACCCTTGACTTAGGGAGAAATGAAAACTGTTAAGGAAGATGCTGAATAGGAGGGGTCCAAGTATGGAGCCTTGGGGAACCCCAGCAGGGGGGGGGGGGTTGAGATATGGAGAGAGGGAGTTTTACCATTTAACAGCCTGTTGTCGCTCTTTTAAACTGCTTAAGAACCAGTTTAGAGAGCTCAGTTAGGAGTAAAGGGTGGAAGGCCATGTCATATGCTTTTCAGAGGTCTACAAATTGGGAGGAAACAATTTTGCTACAGTCTCAGGCTCTGTTAATTGTGTCCATAAAGATATGAGGGTGGTTGTGGTGCTGTGACCTGGCCTGAATTTGTGTTGTGTGGGAGATAGGATTTGGTTTTGAATCAGATAGTTTAGGATTTGAGTATGTATACATTGTTTCAAGATGTATGTGGCTTCAAACAGTTCCACAAGCTAGTGACTGTGATGAAACTATCCAAAACATCTGCTATCTATAGCTAACATCTGGCCTCCTCCAAGGAAAGATCTTGCAGTACATATTCCTCCATCTCAAAAGGATCAGCAAACAGGCAATGGTTGTTCATCCTTCCATCAGAATGTTTGGTTTCTCTGCCACACACACTCATTACTGCCCCTTGGTCACTTGCATCACAATAGTGTTTTCATCTTATGTAGCTGCTAAAAGGATTTCTGGCCATCGGTTAGAAAAAACACTTTTCACAAAGAACTAAACTCATAGAAAACAGCTAAACGTCTGCACAATGCAGATCAAACATGTGGCACTGGTTGCTGGATGCAGCAGACCAGAAAAGAAAGCAGCATTCACAGCCACAGACCATAACTTGTACAGAACAAAGATATACAGTGAAAGGGCTGGCTTTTGTGCTTGCAAAGACATGAAGATGTGGATATTATCATTGCAACCATGCATCTGCTTATAACCACATCCATGTGACTAATGGCTGGGGTAAACCACAGCATAATATACCTCTAGTATCCTAGTTCTCTGCAATGTTCTTGGCAGAAAGCATGCCAAGTGAACGAGTTATCACTGCAAGATAGCTGGCCAAAAAAAGAATTACCCAAGTTGCATTTTACATAAACAGAAAGCAACAAGGAAAGTATCTAACATCATATCTGCAAGAGAAAAGCCCCTGCACTCCACATGTTAGAGTTTCTCAAACAACCCCAGCTAAATTATCACAAACTAATGTTATAAAATGCAAGGGAAGACTGGAAAACACATTTCTTTGAGGTCTCCTCTCTTTCCCAAAGTCATAAAGTCATGCAACTTTGTCTTGTAATATTTAAGTAGAGAATTCAAAGGTACTTGCCCCCCCTGTAAAAATAGTGCTGAATGATTTTTTTCTTGTTATATTTGGATTTGGCAAAATGCATTTTGATTACTTCGTGTTAGGCAACTCTATTTTACCAAAACCTATGACACCAACAATTTGTAATACTCTCCACTGAAAATTCATCAGTTTCATACGACTTTCAGGCTTATTTGGTACATATTTTTCTTTTTTTTGTTATAGATCCTCTTGGGTTACTACAGCTGTGGTTGTTGCTAAGCGACCTTCTGTGTTATCAACATGGATGACTGTTTATCTGTATTGAATTGTTGGCTATGCCGCTGTGTCACATTTTTTTTTACATTATAAAGGATACTTATTTTAGGATTCCCCATATCTGAAAATAAGGTATGTTTGACTGCATCAGTGGGCAGTACAGATGTAAGAGTGCAGATGTCCTTTGCTGTCATGGTCAAGCTTCTGTGCCTTCTGGTTTTGCATACAAATTGCATTTATTGAAATGCATACCGTCTGAAGAGCAAAGCTTGGCATCTACCCCAGCTACTCTCTGTCTACACTAAGATGATAATATGCCCACTCAGTCTCTTTCATACCAGATCCTAAGGGATCAATCAGCCCTCTGCAGAGACTATTCTCAGCATGCATCTGTATAATCACAACATATTCTTTGGTTTCATACCAGCTGCTGCAGTCTTGTATTTTGTCCATTGTCCAAACCATTGAATATCTTTGCAACTGAGCTTTCCAGCTTTTGTGTTACTCTGTATTTTAGTATGGCAAAATGTTTGGCAAGCAGCAGAGTGTCTGCAAAGATTTAGAAGTTTTAACCTTGTCAGACAGCTTACATTCAAACAGAATAATCTTGCTTTTAGGTAGTGCAAGCCACAGGAAAGTAAATGGCAGGCAGCTCACATTTATCACATCTTTAGCCATTTTCTTGGTTATTACTGCCTCTCCTGCACCTTGAATTCAACTGTCATACCAATAACCTGCTGTTTTCCTTTGTCAGCAAAACAGATGCCTGCTACCTTTCTTAAAAAGGTCATCACCTGCTCTGTCAGTGTTGATATCCATGTGTTTGGAAAGAGTTTTTGCTGTTTCCTGTTTTATATCTCCTTGCATTCTCCTGTATGCCACCACAAGTAATGTCTTCTATTAACCACCCTATTTCCTAGCTCACTGTCTGTCACTGTTACATTGACAGCTGACTTGTTGTGCTTTGCTCGAGTTTGACGGTAGTAATAGTGTGCTGGCACTCTTCCAACAATATTATTAAGTAACTATGCAGCTATACATAGAGTTAGCACAGTTCATACAATAACACCTGCCACAGACAGTATATTATCCAAAAGTACATTCAAACTAATTTCTTAGTGCGTCTCCTACATGCCTTGAACATTGGCTCCTATAGCAATAACCTACGACTGGGTGTGGGTAATTGCAAGATTTATCCACACCCAGCCGTGGGTTATTGCTATTACACAATGGTGTTAGTTTTGTGTTGTGTTTTGTTGTTGTTATTTAGGTTTCTGTTTGTTTTATTTTGTATTCTTCCACTTTTTCTGAAATAAAATAGTCCCAGACTTTTAATTCAAATTTATTATTTCATTACGCACACACACGCGCACTCACATGCACGCACACGCACACACATGCACACATGCACACACATGCACACGCGCACATACACACACACACGCACATACACACACACATGCACATACACACACACACGCACACACACACACACACACACACACATTGAGAAACTATATTGTTTAGTCTTTGTAAAATAAATTCTGGATATTTAAGTTATGATGAAGACATCAGTTCAGTTTTACAGTGTGTGTAAATGAAACTCTTTAATGGAAAATGTAACACAAAGTGGATTTATAACACCTGAATTTGATACTTTGTGGGTCAGTGACCGGCTTAGAAGAAAGACCTGGCATTTAAGAATTACTTTTGTATTACTACCGAGTTAACTTACCACCACATGTGTTTCTTTGCTGATGAACATGTACTAAAAGGGCTTTAACAACCCTTGTAACTCTTCTGATTAGACACTTTTAAATTAGTAAAGTATGAATTCCCAAACCCATCCAATCTATAACATTAGACTACCAAGGAGCCTAAACAGCCTTAATGTCATGCAGACCTATCTCCATAGCAACTATAAACACACTGCAAGACTGTGTCAAATATAATTAGAAGTCACCCCCACCATTCATTTAAGGACCTAGAAATGACAGTAGTAAACTGTAGTACTCAGGGGTGTTGTAATAGGGCTTTGAGCAACTTAGATATGTGAATAATGGCAGTGTGAGGTTCCATGCAAGTCTTATAGAAGCAAGTTCATGCATGCATATAATCTCACTACCTTGGGTAACTCTCAGCAAACGTTTTCTCAAGTTACATATCATCAAATAAACATTGCAAAAATGTATCAAACAGAATTCAAGTAAAGTGATCAGTCTTCAGCAATCAAACTATTGTTAAACGTAGTCTATACAATCATGTAAATACACACACCAAGAGCAACTGTTGAAAGCTTTTCCTGCAATAAACTTAGGGGAAAAACCACAAGTGTCAAAACCCCACTTTATGGTAATACTCGTTTCAAACTATGCAGAGTCAGCATAAACATATATCATTCTTTCTCAAACTCCATCTCCCTATGTTACATTTATCTACAGTTTTAACTCTCTTCTTATACAATGTAAGATCGCAAAACACGAAAAACGTGCTCCATGGCATGTTAGCATCCAGACTTTTTCCTGTTAGTTTATGCTGACTTTATAATGAGCATACTGGTTGGATTGACCAATCAGCATGCACGTTTTTTTGTCTTTTGCTATATTACAGTGTATAATATTCAGTTTACTAGGAGACTTCATTAGCAGTGTATTACTCGTCAAAAGTACTTATGAAACACACCTGTGTCCATGGTTGTGTACTAGAAGAATATACAAAAGACTAGTGGTTCTAGTGAAACCACTCAAAATAGCCCTGTGATACTAGTGACAAGTCACTACATAGTGGTGGATCACAGAGCACAGCATTACTGGTAGATCAAAAGTCATGGAAAGAATCCTGAGATATACGGTTGAAAATATGCTTCAATGAAAACTACTTGGAGAGTAGAAACTAGAATGGCTGAATAGCCAAGTTATCTGTACAGCCCTCTGTACAGAGTGGTTCTAAGGCTATATGGAGGCAATTGTATCTGTGTGGACTGCAGCAAGGTTTTTGAATTCATCTTAAAGAGACTATAGTTTAGGAAAAGAACCAAACCACGGCAATAAGAAGGCATATAATTCCAACAGATAAACGTTTAATGTTAGCGCTTTCACAGTTCACAATGACTGTCGGATGAAGCAGTCATTGTGAAGTGTGAAAGTGCTAACATTAAACGTTTATCTATTGGAATTCTATGCCTTTTTATTGCCGTGGTTTGGTTCATTTTGTTTTTTGCTACGTTTCAACAGTGTTGTGTGTTGCAGCCCTGAGTGGACAACTGATTCTGTTCCTGGTTGTTGTTGCTGTTTGGTTTTATCTGATAGTTTAGAAAACAATGTGGGTAGGGATAGGTGTTATGATGTGCAGTTTATTGAATAAATAGTTGTGAAGCCAGATACAAGGGTAGTGTTGAGGGTTGAACTGTCAGAGGATACAACACAGCTGGCAGATGTAGGGCGCAAGTGTCTGAATACAAAGGTAATTAGTGGTGTGCTGAAGAGATGGCTTCTGGGACCTATCATAATAAATGGCTACCTATCTGATTTATCTGTTTACTCATTTCATGTCATTCTGTAACAATGACAATGTAAAACATAATAAATCTCTCTGCTGATTACATTTCATTATGACTTAGAAGATGGCCAAATAGACCATTAAGACTGATTAGTGCAGGCCAGGAGCATGGTCAGAGAGATTTCTATTTCAGTCTAACCCAGATAAGTACTGGCCAATTGGAAGAATAATTCTGGGATCAGTGCTAGTTAATGGTTAAAATTCCAGGCAACTGGACAGAAAAAAAATGATGCTGTGACCACTTAGGCCCATACAAGAGGCAGACAACTATGGAAAACAGGATGCTGGACTGTACTATAGGACACAGAAACAGCAGGGAAATATAAGTAGTTCTATACTTATATCAAGTACTGCTGAAGTCCCTCCCATAGCAAAAGTGTGCAGCAAAAAGACTACAGAGGAAGGCAACAATAATTTGAAATGCTGTAATAAACAATATTCAAAAGTGCAGTGATGGTGCATGGCGTTTATACTGTGGTTGAAGAACAACTGTAATGAAACAGTCTTGCAGTATTGCTGTTTCACAAACTTTACCGTATGCAGATAAGCTATGCAGAATAGAGTGGATAGGACATATGAGCCACTGTTATGAATGGTTGGCATATGACTTAATTGGGATGCTTGTCATTATGTACTCTGGTAAGGATAGTGGCTTACTGTGATGAATGTGTTAGCATGATGAAAAAGCGGCATTGTACAAAAAGATATGCACAGTATGACACAAGCACTGCAAGTAACACTAGCCACCCTTCTGTAGTTAAGGGACCTTACAGGCTTCTGAAGGAGATTAGCAACAGTGCCTGTATGAATATCAGGGAAATGTGGTTGCTGAATTAATATAAAAAACAATGACAGGATTATGGGGATGTATGAAGGACTGCATTTGCTGAAACACAGGTGCCACATGAGCTGTACAAAAAAGACTGAAAAATGTCACTGGATATCAGTAGACATATCAGATGAGATCAGACATTGATGAAAAAAGTGAAAAATGTAAAAGCCAAAAGGGATAGGATGGACATACAACATACCAGTCAAACAACCAAAGCTAAAAGTTCACAGCACTACTTTGTTAGCAGGCAAAATAGGTGTAACAAATTCCATGATTGCGTTGGCGAAAATGAAGTTATAGGCAGGCTTCAGGACACCATTCTTACAAGAAATCATTCCGATAACAAGTGCAAAACATAGAAGTCTGTCTGGCAGTTGGTACAGAGGGCTAAGGTTGTGAGCTGTATTTCCCGTGGTACAGGTTTTGATTCCCTAAGTCTTGATTTGCCTACTGTGTGACCCTGAGCAAGTCCCAGACATCGTGTCTGGTTCTCCCCTGAAAAGCGTGTCCAGTGGACCTAGCAGTATTACAACATATACTGACATCTGATATCAACCTAGAGCACAAATAGGCCTACAGGCCGCAATTGTGATAAATACCAATGACACTAAATACAAGGCTTAATGTAATGCTTCAAACATTAATGGGTCAGTACAGAACAAGAGGAGTGTACATATCAGAAATGAAGGCAATGCACAGCAGGTCTACACAGAACAGAATCTTCTGTATGGCAAAGGACAACTTCTTTCAGTTTAATTTCTCCAAATCTTTGTGTTTCTAATACCATGATGGGAATGGACCCCATTCCCAAGTCAAACTATGCTTAAAGTTCATGAAATTAGTATTGTTTCAATCTTTGATGTTAGCCAGAAGTGCCCTGTGCAGCACCGCAATGTGTCCAGAACTGACTTCTTCTGTAATTCATACAAAGTTACATGTATTGGTAGAATATCTAAGTACAACTGTACATTCTTTTTTTATAAGACCCATTGCTCCTACTACTATTGAAACTGTCTAGGTATCCTTCTTCCATACTGCCCTCATTTCTGCCTGTTAAATCCTGATATTTTATAACAGTGTCTCTCTGAACATAAGACACTGTAGTCACTGGATGTAACAGTTTCAATGATCAATGCTACTTTTGTCTTCTTTTCTTGGACTACTATTATCAGGTTTTCTCACATCTGTTTTTGAACTGTTGGTAATGGGTGATCCCGTATGATATAAACATCATTATTTTCTATAATGCTTTGTAGCTCAAATTTCCAATGATTCTCAGCTACTTCCATACCATAATGTTTGCACAATCCCCAGTGCAACAGTCTTGCCACATTATTATGCCTTTCAGTATACAGTCCTTCTGCCATTAGTGTATCATACCTTAGCAACAAGTGTGACTGTTTCCAATTCTGTTTTATAAAATCTGCATTGGTCTGTTTCGCCAACATGTTCATTGGACTTGTAAACCAACATATATGCAACTCCACTATCCTGAGCCGCCAATATTAACCTTTCATTTTTTGGTTTAAATTCACCTCTCCTTAACCATTTCAGAGTTCGGTCCTGATCGACATGAGGTTGTTCCAGAGCTTTCTGTACTTTCCACTATACTTATGCATTTTCCACATTTCTTTCCTTCTCATCTGATCTTTCACCTTACATTCATTCTTTTGTTTTTGGCACATTCAGTTGCTGCCTGACTTTTATCTACTTCTGGTTAGATTTCCATTCCCACTTGACACTGATATGCTTCTGCTAAACTAAACACAGAAGTCATCTTAAATTTATTCTCAATTTTTAAAAACCTTCACTATGTTTGGATTTTGTGAGGTCAGCAGATATGTATGCAGTCCTATGACTACAAATCTCTACATGTAATCAAGTTTGAGGATGCCCATATCTCCTTCATGAGAGGGAATGTATAACTTTGGTAAACACTAAGTTTTATAAATCATTTGATAAGTATAAAGATTTTTTCTTGTTTTCCTGTCCAACTCATCCAATTCCTTTTTGAGCCAGTCAATCACTCCAAAACTGTAAGTTTGGACAGGAAGAGCAAATTGGTTTATAGCTTGGACTTTGTTCCTAGATGTCAGAGCTTTTTTCAATATGAGTTTTAGTCTTCTAAAATATTTCTTACCATGTTTTATTGTTGATCTTTCATCAGTTCCCAAATATGTATTTACTCTCTCTCTCTTGCTCAAGTTCTTTAATATCACATTCCTGTCCCAGAGTGATATTTTCTTTGTGCTAAAGCTTTCCTACTTTAAAGGTTGCTTTTGCACATTTATCAAGACCAAATACATTCTTATACTTGTCGTTGTGCTTTCAGTTGTTCAGCTGATGAACTATACAATTTTAAATCATCCACAAAAAAAAAAAAATAAATAATAAGTCTTTAGACTTTGTTAATTTCTGGGAGTCAAATTGTAGCCATGACCTAAACTGTTAAGTAGACAGCTTAATGGGTTAAAGGCAAGGAAAAAGAGTAGTGGTGACAGAGTCTTCATGTAATATCCCCCTTTGAATTTTTAATCCCTGGAATAATAATTTGTCCTCTCTCATGCCTTAACTGCAAGGTGGTTTGCCACTGCTTCATGGACACTGTAATGTAACTGAGCAGTGTAGGGTGTATCTTATACATTTGTAAGCACTCTTGTATCCATGAATGTGGGATGTTGTCAAATGCTTTTTTGTAGTCTGTCCATGCAATATTAGATTCTTACCCTTTTAACAGTTCTCCATTACTGTAGATCAGAGTGCAAGTGTGTGTGCTGTATCTTTAAGAAGCATGTCAAGGCTGTACGTGCACGTATAAATTCCAGACATGTGCAATCCCTAGCGCCATTTTGTAACAGCAGCCAGAGGGAGAGCATGCATGATCGCATTTGTTAGTTTGTATATAAATTACTTAAGTTAAAGTCAGTAAACTTCTATAGGGATGTGTTTGTACAAAATAAAGCTGCTTGAACAGAACCCACGAAGACTCTTCTACTGTACCCAAAGTAGGAGAACGACAATTGTGACTTTATTTAACAACAAATGATCCTTTGTTCCACATGACTTTATTTTTTTACTATTTGTTCTATTGCCATCGGCATCAATTCCAGTGTATAGTTTATACATCATCGGAAGGCAGGTTATTGGTCTATAGTTTTTAGGATAGCTTGCAGGTTTGCTCTTAAGGAAGAGTATTGTTTTTCCTGTTTATTAACCAGGTTGGCATCTGTTGGGGGGGGGGGGTGCATATAAATAG
This sequence comes from Protopterus annectens, assembly GCF_019279795.1. Classification (NCBI taxonomy): domain Eukaryota; kingdom Metazoa; phylum Chordata; order Ceratodontiformes; family Protopteridae; genus Protopterus; species Protopterus annectens. The sequence continues at coordinate 92,185,715 of NC_056725.1, forward strand.
TTCTTACTCATGGCTAAATCTTCATGTAAAGATGTTATTACTTTTAGCAGAAGTTAGGAATTTTATCTGGATCTAGGGTTTTCCAGTTGGGAGCTTTTCTTAATTTTGTTTCAATTTCTCTGGCCGTTACTTCATCCCATTTCATATCCTGTACATTTGAACTTCTTCTTCTTTCTTTTACTTCTTCTATCCATACAACATCTTTGTTATGTTCCATAGGATCTTCATAGAAATTTCTCCAAAAATGTGTCTGTTTTTTCTTTTTTTGGTGGTGTTTCAATTCCTTTTGCATTTTTTCCAATTCTCTACAAAAAAAAATGTTTTTCGGGTCATCAATAAATTGCTTATTTTGTACTTTTCCTTTATATTTATCTGCCAATCTTCTACATTTTTCTGATTGTGCTGATATCTTTAGTTTATTATTTTAAATAGTATAAGACAGATCCTGATGTGTTCTGATATTGCTCATTGCTTTTATCATACATGTCTTTGAGTACTTTTGTTGATCTGTTCCATCTTCTGCAGTTTTGTAACAGTGACATTTCTTATCTTAACTGCTTTATAGTTTTCTCTATTCAATACTTCCATGATGGCATTTGATTTCTCCCCTTCATTTCCCTTACTGTCCTGTGTTTTTGTGGCAAGACTTAATCTGTTATTAATTTAGCTGCACAGTAATATATCCTATTTACTTCTGTTATATTGTATGGATTTCTATGAACTGTCCTGATTACTGTGTTCATTTGTTTTATCAAAGTTCTAACATTTTTGGGTCTTATTTGTGCCGTCCCTCCATCCTCACCACTGACACCGGTGAGGAATGTTCACTTGGAACAAAGATAGTTACACACAGTATTCCTAGATTCAACTCTCTGCACCAAGCACAATTTCCCTTAAGAGCACACGGAGCACACTCCAGCCCTAGGGCTGGGTTTCCCTCTCGCTAAGCCCCAAATAAGACTCCCCACTGACACAGCTATAGAGTCAAGTCCTTAGTCAGGTGTTCCAACCAAAATCCTCCACCGCCCTGTCTGTGAAATCAGTGCTCAGTGTCTCTGCTCAAAGTAGCTGCACGCACACACACACACACACACACACACACACACACACACACACACAAACAAACACACACACAAACGCACACACACACACACAAACAAACACACACACACAAACAAACACACAAACACACACACAAACAAACACACTTACAAACGCACACACACAAATGCGCACACACACACACACACACACACACATACACACACACACACACACACACACACACACACACACACACACACACACACACTCTCTCTCTCTCTTTGAGCTTTGGTTTTCTTACACACACACACACACACACACACACACACACACACACACACACACACACACACACACACACACACACACACACACACACACACACACATGGGAAAGGCTGGTACAGCCAGGTGTTCCAACCAAAATCCTCCACCACCCTGTCTGTGAAATCAGTGCTCAGTGTCTCTGCTCAAAGTAGCTGCACACACACACACACACACACACACACACACACACACACACACACACACACACACACACACACACACACACACACACACACATGCACACACAAAAACACAAACACACACTCTCTCTCTCTCTTTGAGCTTTGGTTTTCTTACACATGTACACACACACACACACACACACACACACACACACACACACACACACACACACACACACACACGGGAAAGGCTGGTACAGCTTTACTAGATCTACCACCTTTGCCTAAGCTGTAAGGTAGCTACACTGCCACCAGAACACCCACAAAGCCAGCTACTCTAAAGCTCTTGCCAGTGTACCCAATTATATTGAGTGAAATTAATACTAATACCAATGGTAATGTTGACCAAACAGCAAGGCTTTCAGGAGCAGTCACAGTGTCACCAAATAAATATAAGTACTCTCAAAGGTTAAAATATTGTCTAAAAGACCAGCCACAATGAAAAGTTTAAATATATTTAATAACAAATAATAAAAGAACATGAAAATACTAAATATCTATTTACAATAAACACCAGTGATTTAATCACAGAAACATATTAAAAATAGCACAGATGCATGGCCGGCCTTAGGCATAGGCGAACTAGGCAACTGCCTAGGGCGCCGTACAGACCGGCCGTGTAAAGGGCGCAATTTGCAAGTATTTATTCATTTATGCAGGCAGCAGAACCATAGGGCAAGGGGGAGGGGCAAGCACACTCCCACTTTTGTAGCAGCTTGGCCAGGAGGCTTCAACGATTAAATGACGAGCCTTCTTCTTTAAGGAGGAACCAACGTGCATCTCATACACGCATGCCAAGTAGATGTAAAGATGTTCTGCAGGCGCGCATAAGTTAAACTAGTAGAAAAGTTAAGAGAGGGGGTTAAGTCTACGTGTGCGCGTGTGGACGTTCATTTTATAAAGAAGGTAAGTGTATGTGTGCGTGTCATTTAAAAAGAGCTTCTGTATGTGAGGGAAATTGTATGTGTATGTACGTATGTGTATGTATGGAATTTAAATTAAGTCTTTCTGTTTATATGAGAGGTAAAGTGCATGTGTTACTGTTTGAGAGAGTAGGTGTGTGTATGAGAAAAAAGATGCATGCCTGTGTGTTGTATGACAGAGTTGGAGTGTGTGGAATTTAAACTAGTCGTTTTTTGCTGTATGAAAGAAACGTGTGTGTTGCTTTGTGAGGGAGTAAGTATGTATGTGTGTGTGTGTGTGTGTGTGTGTGTGTGTATATCGCTATATGAGAGTAGCCGTGTGTGTGCTTGTGTCTCATAGTTCTACTTATTTATTTCTAATATATAATGTTTTGTATAGCTGTAAGATGCATTAATGTATATTTATTCAGTTCATAGGTGAATATTTTATGGATATACTCAGCAGATGCAGCATGGTAGCATAATGGATAGCATTGTTGTGTCACCACAAGAGGATCCCAGGTTCAGTTCTTGGCTGGGTTGCCTCCTTCATGTGTTTGATTTGGTTTCCTCCAGGTGCATATTCCAAATACATGTAATAGGTGGATTAGATACTCTAAATTGGCCATATATGTGAATGTGTATGTTGTGTGATAGAACTAATGCAGCAGGGCTAGCCACCTAGTGGTGTAAACTTTGTCTCTAAGTGATTGTCATTGTTGAAGTGATGCCTTGGCACCCTATGGAATAATGGGAAAAACAGGGTTGTGGATGGATGAGTACGCAACAGAGCAGCCCACATCCCTGCTCCTTAAAAAGCCATGCCTATATTTATGGCATAAGGCCTTGTCAGAATAGTGAAAAAAAAACATCTAATTATGGCAAAACAGGGGATTTTCAGACATTAGCAGAAGAGAAACTCTGAACTACTTCCGAATGGCTGAGGTACAACATATAACAAATGAGTAGACTTACAAGTTCATCAGAAATTTGAGGAGAAAATCACTTTTGTTAAGACAGCATTTATAAATGAAATTGAAAGATTTAAAGTTGACAGAGGTAATGAACCAAAATATCCATCCAGCTAGCTGGATTGGCAGATGGATGGATAGACAGAAGTAAGAATAAGCATAGTAACAAACAAACGGATACATCAAGAAGTATGACTTGGTGAACATGTAAAACATGACCAGACAAAAAATGTGATGGTAGTAGTATAGTTAAGTTATTGTGGAAAAGTGATTTTACAGGAGTCTAGGTCAGGGACTAACAAGACATAATCATCACAAGACTCAATAGCCTTTAATTTCATAGGATATTGTTATGAGGAAGAGATTCCCATCAACATCATTTAGCTGTTTATACAATAAGGGTGATTAAGGCCTGCATGTCAGAAGGCAAGTCTTACTCACACTGCTTGCACCTGTAACCACATACTTACAGTTTCTAACCATACTGGGTGAGGTACAGCAGGACATACTGTTTTAGCTCCTTTAATAATTCAGTCTGCTTGATAGCTTTTTTTGTCTACCAAGCCCACACTCGGGAACAAGACATCAAAGTGCTTAAACTACTCCTGAGGTTTCCCATCCCCTAAGTAGAGCAGTGTCTTCTTTTCTGTGAGACTTCTTAACCTCTGTCTTGGAAGTGTTCATACTTATCCTGTCTGGTGCACATAATATGAAGAAACTACTAATTTACATCCCAACAGTTATTTACTTTTGAGTCCAAAAGAACTACACAATCTGCAACAAAACAGATGCTATATATATATATATATATATATATATATATATATATATATATATATATATATATATATATATATATATATATATAAAATATACCAACTCCGGGATTGCACTACAGTGGAAAAACAGTGTATGCCCTGATGTCGGACAAGTGTTTACTTACTCTGAGTAACACTTTACCATTTGGTAAATTAAAGTTTTGCTCTTTTCATTTCAGCAAATTTGTCTTCAGTTATTTTGGATTTCGGCCTTGTGAAGGCGATCCCTCTGTCCATGTGGGAGGACTGAATCCCCTTACCTCTTCCCACTTTTATATTTTAACTGCAAGATTGCAGAACACCAAAACAAAGAGAATAATTTGATTTAATGCACAAAAGATTTTCCTTTCTTCAAAAGCCTTGCAATTAAAATGTAAAGTAGGCAGGAGGTGTGGGAGTGCAGTCCACAATATGGGTGTGGGGGTACAGGGGGACTTGTTTCCCCTACAATGCAAAAGTTCCATCTGTATAATCAGTGTTGATGTAATATAAACAAATATTCTGTTGCAGTAGTCTATTTTCTGGCATCATGTTTGCTCTTGTTTACATTAATCATACCTTATAACATCTGTCCTTTCAATCATCCCTTCTACCCCTTATATTCTCTCCTTGTAGAACCCCAAACTATTTCAACTTAACTTTCCCTTTATTATTCACCCTTAGTCTTCTGTAAAATCCTTTAGTCCCCCTCTTAAGTTCACATTTACTCTTGATTAATTTTCACACAAATCCTATTCTAGCAACTTTCAAAGTTAAAAAGTGCAATATTTAAAATCTATCCCTATTTTTCAGCCATTGCATCCACATTGTTAGGCTTTTTTGACAGGTATGCATACCTCTCAACTGTCCAGATTTTTGCCTCATATTTTTGGCCTATTCCTCATAAAATGTGTGGTTTTCTGAAAAATCACTGAGGATGTAAATAACTAAATGTTATACATTTGAGTTTCACCCTTCATTTCCTTCAGAAAATGCATGCTAAGACAGATGCTGTTATTGTAGCAACTTTCTAGGTCTATGAGAGCAATATTTATAATCTGCCACATTTTGGGGCCTTTGTCCCCCCATAATTTTAGCCTTTGTTCAGATTTCTTGTGCCACTAGTTTGAGAGGTATGGAACCATGGTATGTAGTGCCCTAGTTGCTGATTATTTGGTGCATTTTAAGGGGGGGATAGGGGTTCTGCATTCCATAGTGTGACCTCCTTTGTTAAGTATACCTAGTAACTATGAACTTGTTAGTTTCTCAGTCATCCTCTATTGCAATATTACTAGCTTACCAATTTTTTTAATGTAATGTAGGCAATTAATTCTTCAAGGGCAGCAGGCACTGAATTTGTAGATAAAATACTGAAATGTAAAGTCGTTTGCCAGTAACAGCCTCTTCATTAGTTACACATCTCTTTAATGTAGAATTATTCGGATGAATTTTACTTCTGCAGATATTGTCCTTATTGACTGATAGTGGTAGGTTGTAATGATAGATGTTTGAGAGGCCTTTTATGGTTAAAATATTCTGAAATGGGCAGTTGTGTCATTATTGGTTTATGCATTTTGTTTCATTGCTTACTGGAAAAATGTTCAAAACTACAAATTTAAAACACACTCCAAGTGTAAATGTTTCTATGTGCAACTAGCTGTTTTTGTTTATCAAATGGCACACTGTGTTGTAAAATCTGAAAGCATGTTAGTAGCATAATTCCCTTTGGTGCAGATGGCTGTGGATTCTACTCCCACACCATGTAGATGGAGTGCTGATAATGCATTGCCCATATAATTGTTTCTTAGTTGGTGCATTATAAGAGGGATAGGGGTGCTACACTCCTGAGTATGTCCTTTGTATGAGATGCCTAGTGACTATGAACTTGCTGGTTTGTTAGTCATTTCCTATTGCAATATTACCAACTTACCAATTTTTTAATGTAATATAGGCAATTCTTCAAGGGCAGCAGGCACAGAATTTGTAGATAAAACATTGATATATGAAGTTGTTTTTCCCATAGCAACCTTTTCGTTAGTTACAGATTTCTTTAACGTGGAATTCAGATAATTTTATTTCTGCAAAGATTGTGTGTATGGAGTAATATTGGTGGATTGTAATGACAGAAGTCTTGAGTGGTCTTTTATGGCTGAAATTTTCTGAAAAAGGGTAGTTATTGGTTTATACATTTTGTTTCATTGCTTATTAAAATAATGTTTAAAACTACAAATTTAAAACACTTTCTAACAAGTGGTGCTGTATTATACAAGGAATATAATTCAATGCAATCAGGAAGGTGAATCAAAGAACAAATACAGGTATGCATGGCCCTAAAAATGTGTGCAATGAGTCTGTTTTGAAAAAAGCCCAAAGGTAAACTTAATTCTTCACTGGCCAGATGCATTTTCTATGAATGTGGGTTTTCATGCTGTTTCAATGAATGAGTTTTTCCATTTCAATGAATGTAAGTTTCAAGGGCAGAGAAGATTACTGCTTATGCTAAGTCTGTTTTTATTGCGAGACTGTATTGTTTAGCAAATGACTACCTGTGTTTTGTGCTATTTTATTTTTATATCTGTAATCACTGTAGAAGCAAATAAGAGAACAGTATGCATGGTAACTGGTGAGAAGTAACCAAATAATGGAACACTGGAATGGCTGAGGAGAGGGCTGGTGGTGGTGGGAGGGGGTTGCTGCAGGAAGGGCTGCTCTGGGGGGGCAATCTACTACCCTGCCCAGGGCCCTATTTGACCATGATCCGGCTCTGATATTTAAAGTAGAAAATACTATGTAGAGGTAGTTGCAGTTTAAGATACCTTGTAATGTGGTTATTCTTCCTAAGCATTTAAATCATTTAAGGACATGACTGGAGTGGCTTTCTTGGGGAGTGACCCTGTGGGTGTGGCTCAAATATGGGTGTTTCATGACTATGGTGTGGGTGGGGCTTAAGGGGCACCAGAGCACTACTTCGCCTAGGGCGCCATTTCGGCTAAGGCCGGCCCTGCACAGATGGAAAGGTTCATGCAGATACAGAAAAACAATACTTAACTAATCTCATTATATTTTCCTGACTGATCTAAAGAATTACTGTCCCATAGTTCACTTGCTAGAGCAAAGTAAGATGAAGTGGGTGAGTGGTCCTTTGTCAGGTTTCACAAACAGACTGGTGAGAGCTAAGTGACATCTCTCACTAATATCTTAATATTATTTCAGTGCTGGCTATAGAATGACATCACATCTGGTCATCTGACTCTGATTCCCACACTACCCCCTTGAACAAGAATCTTGCACATATGTGTCATACTACACAAACATACAGCTTTGTTAAGATGTGTTACAGATTCTGGAAGCTTTAAAACAATTTTAATACTTCCATTCTTCCTACAGAGCTACTAAACCAGGCATCTCACCAGACATTATGCCTGTGGCTGCAGTCAGAACTATGAGATACAATCTTTATGGCCTAAACCAGGTAAATTTAATTTCAGACTATTTTTCAAAGTTAGCTGGACTGAAATAAACCTCTTCTCTTCCGGTACCCACTGTTACAATACAGTCTGACATACAAGTGTATTTCTTTTCTGTCCAGCAGGACCCACTGTTGGTACACTTTTAATACAAGCAGCTTTACAAATACGTTTTTCAACACAAGCATCTGTACAAATCAGTTTGATATATAAATGACATATAATTCTTTACAAAATTCCAACTATCTATGCTGGCATATGTTACACATCCACTGCCTTACTTTTCCTGGCATAGCTGTCAATACGTCACATCATCACATTGACTTCCTAGAGTCTATTTCTTTCTTGATCTTAATATGTTTACCCATCTTTATTAAATCAAACAACTCTTCCCTTAGTTATTTTTCTTCTAAACTAGGGGCACATTATTTGTTCATCATTTCCTGTGTGCATGCTACAGAAAGTTCCAGAGCATTTTCCTGTGCCAAATTCTGTTCAGCTTCATCCTGTGTCATCTGTTGCTCTTTCATATGGGAACTCACTTGCCTATCACTCCACAGCCTTGACTGTGTCAGAGTTGCCACAGTTTTATCTTCCTTCCTTTGCTCTGCAACTCCAGCTGAACTTTTATACTGGTTTCCCACTGAAGGCTCCAAAGTAACTTCATATGGCAACAGATCAGATGTTTCCCATTCTACTAGTTTCTATTTAATTTGGGGTTTCATAATTCTATCCTGCTGTGGTGTTATCAGAGTTAGATTTTCTACATTAAATCCTTTACTTCGCAGGTAATCCATAACCTCAGTTTCCATTTCTTTAACTTTTCCATTACTAATCCTCCTTTCTACTTCCCTCTTTCTTTTTTATTTTTTTTTTATATTGTAAAATGTTCTATACCCGAAAGCCTTTGCCTGTATTTCTCTCTAAATATCTTTGGTGCTGCTCTTTTTGTATTGATTAGTTTTGCTTTCTCCTTTGCATAAATATTGCACCATATTAAATCTTTTTTTTTCCCATTTCCATATTTCTTCAGATGTCTCCTGCTCCTCCTGTTTCTTCTTACCTGGGGGCTCATTGTTCCATCATGCTGTGATATAACCTGTGTTAGACTTTCTACTCTTAATCCTTCACCTTGCAGGTAATTCAATAACTTCTGCTTCTATTTTTTTAACTTCTACTTTACTAGTCTTCTGCTCCATGTTCCTCCTTTGTGACCTTATTTTTTGTATTGTGAAATTTTCCATATCTAGGTGCTTTTGCCTGTATTTCTCTTCAAATATCACGGGGCTGCTTTTTTTTGTATAGATTCATTTGGCTTTCTCCTTTGCATAAATATTACACCATATCAGATCTCTCGTTCTTTCCTATATACATATTTCTTTTATATACCTTTCAAAAATCTCTGGGTTTTGCTATTTATATTTTCACACTTCCTCAGTTGCTTCTTTTTCGAAAAATCTGTTGTATTAATAAACACAAATTTGCATTTGAATCTCTTCACAGTTTTTCTTGTGCAATTATTTTTCTTTCCTCTAATTTCTCTCAATCTTTTTGTACATCTTCTGTCTGGAAATTCTGGGCTTGTTGCATAATCATAACACTACATAATTTCTTTCTTATCCTCAATAATCAACTCTATCATCTTTATGGCTCCTTTTTGGCCCATCAGTTTTTGTAATTTTTGTGGACTACTGCTTCCATCTTCAACAGGAGGCCATCATCCCCCGCGTCTGGTCTAAGCCCTTTGTAGGAATATTTCTGTGTCTTGAGGATTCAACGGTATCATTTTTTCTAGTCCTGGCACCAGTGTGCCTACCAGGATTGGGCACTTTTTTTATCCTGGGATTTGTGCACCCAGCTGTCTTTTTTGTCTAATTTTTAACCTACTTCTGTCCATGATATATGCTATATAAAATGCAGTCTATATATCAGTGTCACCTTGGAAATGTTGTAAAAAAAAAATAATAAATAAACAAATAAATAAAAACAACAGAGTCCACCTCATGAAGGTACTCACCAAGACTTGAGGATGAATTCAGTTCCAGCGGTACTACTCTCCTTTGCTTGCAAATGTTATCATCTCTCCATTTGGACTATTCTGCACAAAACAGAATCCTCCATAAGGCAAAAGGCAACTTAATTGTGAGTGTAACCATGAAGCAGTACAGTAGCTAGGGTAGGGTGAGTGGGTCAACTGCTCTAGGCGCAAAGTGTTGGGGGTGTTTGATCAGCTCATCCTGATCTTTTTTTTTAATACAATACCAGCATTTAAAGGTTATCGTGTTTGAAGTTAAACCTGAATGCTGTAGTGCTCTGTGTGTGATCCTAACTGTAGCAACTGTTTGCTACAGTTTAAAAGTAAATAAAAATCTTTTTTAACTAAAACCTGAGTGCTATAGCATTCCATGCAGGCACTGCCATAAACTGTAGCAAATTGTCTGCTACATTTGTAGTGTGCCATTTGCTATAGTTTAAAAAGCAGAATTTTTTTAAACAAAAAACATGAGCACCTCAGTTCTCTGTACAGGCAGGGTGTGAACTACAGCAACTGTTTATTACATTTCTAGCGACCAATTTGACAAAGTTTAAAAAGGAGAACTGTAGCTGTAGCACTCCATGCAGGCGTGAAATAAAATGTAGCAGCAGTTTAGAAGAAGGAATTATGCTGACAGAAGGTTGGGGCAGAGCACAGAAATGGGACCTGAATGTCTAGGTCAGGAGGCAGGGGGGTATGTTGTGCATCTGGCTATCTGGCTGGTGTACCAGTAAAAAGAACATCCATTTTTTTTTTTAATTTTGCTCTTCAGTGGAAGAGCTGGGAGAAGGTAGATCTAACTGTAATAAGCCAATTTTTCTCTTCACTTGAAGAGCTGAGGGGGCAGGTTGCTGGTTCATGGTATCAGCACAGGGCGATGACTGAGCCAGCTACGCTTCGGCCATGAAGAGCCAGTAGATGGTGAAATTTGAAGGCTGTTAAACATGAAACGTATCCACACATTTTAAAATAGATGAAGTATTTGAAAAATCATAGTACAGCCAACAAATCTGAAGTCAGTTGCAGTCAAGGCCATGACCAGGAATCAATATTCAGCAGTGGTAGTACAGTCAGCTATTTGCACATTGAGAATCATAATGTAGTTAAATCCTATTAAGAATGATGAAGACTGCATCCAGTGTATGTAGTCTGCAGCTAATAATGATATGATGATATAATAATACCTAGTGGTGAGGGCTGCAGTATATGTAGTCTGCTGATAGTAATTATACAATGTAATACACAGCACTGAAGGCTATATTCAATGTGCATTCACAGCAGATGATAATGACATCATGTAATACATAGTGGTGAAGATTGTATTCTTCCTATGTAGTCTGCAGATGATATTATTGTGATGTGATACATAGAGATGAAGGCTGCATTAAGTGTATGTAGTCTACAGCTGATAATGGTATGAAGTAATGCATAGTATAGAAGACTGCAGTCATAGTATGCTGTCTGCAGATGATAATGGTAGGTAATATGTACTGCTGAAGCCTGTATTCAGTGTGCATCAAATGTAGATGACAATGATGTGATGAAATACATAGTAGTGAAAGCTGTATTCTGTGCCTGTACCATATAGATGATAATGAACTATTGTAGTACATAGTCATGAGGGCTGTATTCAGTGTCTTTACCCAAGAAATAATAATGGCATGATATAATACACATTGGTGAAGGCCATAGTCACTGTGTATAGTCTGCAGATGGTAATTACAAGACCCCAATAATCCACAAAAAGCAGCAAAAGGCACCAAAAAAATCACCAAAACCAAGTCCAAGGTACCCAAGAAAGGTGAAGCCAGCCAAATGGATCCACTTATTGCAGTTTTAATATGAAATATACACACATTAATGCATACACATTTAAAAACAACAGCGTTTTTGTTTCTATCAATTAGACTTCATCAGATGTGGACAGACAGATGCAATAATGGTTTTATACCCTCTTTCAACTCTCTTCCTCATCCGTAACCTCGGATCGGCAACCTGCGGATGAGGATCTTAACATATTTAATTTTTACTGCTTCTTCAACACTTATACTATTGTTGTAATACTTATTTTGTGGGCTGTACCAAGCTATAGCTGTGAACTACTCTCACACTATGCTGTATTAGGTAATTTCTTCACTATAGGTTAGCTTGTTGCATCAATATGAACACATCTTTGCCTCAACTTGTATGTACACATCTTCTCCATAGTACAGTTTATCTAACAAACATATCTTCTCTTCCCACTGCTAAATTTATTCAACATTTCATTACTGCCCTTAATAATTTTATGCACTTGGCAAACACAGAGGTCCAGTCTACCTCTGTCTCTTCTGTTTCACTGCTCTTCATATTCTGAGACAGTTTAGCAACTGCCTAATGCTCAGCGACAATCAATAACTAGTGGACCAACAAGCTGTGCTTTGAGAGGTGAACTTGTCTATATAACCTGGAAGCCACCGTCCCACTTATGGAGACTGTTAGCAAGCAATTCACAAACTTATCCATACCTCCACACCAACACAATAAGCCAACATATTCTAAGGATGCAAAATGTCACTCCCCAAGACTCCTTGAATCAGAACTAAAGGGCTTTGACAGCAGTCCACTAAAACAACTCCACCCTACTTGCATAACTCAGTAAATCATCAAGTTGTAGACTGCAGGCCTTCCACTGCCATTAAATGTGTGTGTCCATGTAGAAATATCCTAGTAATTGAACCTCCATTGTCAGGCATTCTGACCCTACTTACTCTAGATAAAGAGTGAGAAACAGCTGACTTTCTGGTGGCAGGCTCCATGATATTATAAGAGCCCTACAGTTTCTTAAACAGGACAAATATGACCATGCCCTGGTTATGGTTTATGTAGGTGTGAATGACCTGAGGCACTCATACCAGAAAGACATGCAGTGAGACAGAAGCAGATAAGACTCTGGGCCGAAGGTGAATCCTATCCTCATCCAGAATGATGTCCACATGCAAAGAGGAGACAGAGCTTTGTGTTTAAAACTGGCTAAGTAACTGCTGTTATTCTAGGAAGAGACAATATGTCAGTTCTCGATTAAATGATTGACAGTGTAACTTACTTCGCCAAAGATGGCGTACATTTTTAGTTCCATACTTGCTGTATAATGGGCAAAGCACTTCTTGTCCACATAGTGCCTATTTTAGGCAAAATCACTCTTCTGGACATGCTAACATATGGGTTTGCAGGAAATTCCAAGTCAGACCACATCAAGATTGCTATGCTCAGTGCCAGAAATTTGACAGATGTCAATGCTCTCTTTTAACTTGAACATTTTCCTATCAGTATAAATAGTAGAAAATCTAATAAAACTGGAAGGAGCGACCCATAGTGGACATACCACCAGTCCATAAAGTGTCCTTAGGACATCAAAAGTCACAGTGCTCCAAAGAAAAATTGAGCAGCACAACAAAACTTCATTCAGTCCGCCAAAGCTCCAAAAATCACGATATGCGAACCAAAAAATATAACGTAGCAAAACCAGGACTCATTCAGTTCAAGACAATTTAAAACCAAATAAAAACAGAGAAAAATGAGAAGGTTGAAAGTATGAATTCTAACAAGATTGTTAGTTTTTATTATTATACATATGTATGTGTGTTATATTTATTATTATTTTTTCATGTATATTCTAATATTCATATTATATATATAAGTTTTAATACTATTTTCATAGGTGATTTTTAGCATTTGAAATTATGCCTTAGCTTATATGTTTATGTGATCGATATGAGCTGTCTATATGTTCAACCTTGTACTATGTACATTGTTGGTTATATTAAGTATTCTATTAAGTGTGTATCTCCATATTCATTGGTTCGTTTGCCTTTAGAAGTAATGAGTGGGTGGTTTTTGCGCCAATATTTAAATATAAACTGCTCTGTTTTTATTTGGTTTTAAATGGTCTGAGGAAGCCGAAAGGTGAAAGCGCTAACCCACACCAGGGTCTTTGTTTTTGTTTTATTAAAAGTTGTCCTTGAACTGAATGAGTCCTGGTTTTGCTACGTTATATTTTTTGGTTCGCATATCGTGATTTTTGGAGCTTTGGCGGACTGAATGAAGTTTTGTTGTGCAGCTCAATTTTTCTTTGGAGCACTGTGACTTTTGATGTTCTAAGGACACTTTATGGACTGGTGGTATGTCCACTATGGGTCGCTCCTTCCAGTTTTATTAGATTTTCTACTATTTATACTATTGGCTGCTTTGGTTGGAGTGTTTACTCTGCACAGGCATTATTTTCTTGATTTTCCTATCAGTGTTGTAACACAAACTTGGTTTCAGTGTGAATACAGCAATACCTCTTTACCAGATGCCACACTTGCTACCAACTGTGGGTGAGTATCAATATTTGTCAGAGACCCAGTCGTCTCTAAACAGTTTCCTCACTGTTAGAAAAATATGTATTTGAACATGTATAAAGTGCTAGTTTAAAAGCAAATAGTATATAATGCATTTTATTCTATTTACAATATGGCAATAAGAATGATTTTACATGTAATTGCTTGAAGCTTTGGAGCTGCAGTGTATTTGAACTCTGACCCTGGCAGTAGCCAGCTCAGCAAGCTTATGTTTTTCACTAATGATTATCTGCTGGGTCAGGAAAATTAAATGTATAAAGCATTGAATTTTCTTATTCCTTCCTCTGAGATAATTGACCTTGTGAATGTATCAGAGATAAGACACAGCTGCTAAAGAAAAAGTTGCAAGAAGAACAAAGAAGTATATTACAAGAGTGAACCGACTATTGTATTCAAGCAAGCCTGAGACTTTGGAAGAGTAACATTTAGAGAAAGACATTATAACGAACCAGGTGCTTTGCAAGGCTGTATTATTCCCATGGGAAAACTTTTAAAATGTATAACATCAGCTTTTTCTTATGAATAGAATATTGTAGACCATAGTGATGTAGGTGCCCTGTGACTAACCACGTCAGTAAGGTGGGCACAGCTTGAATGTAAGACTATATAAAATTGTGTATTTCCTGCATCATGTCAGACAAAACTCTGTACTTGTATGGTTTTTTGCCTCCTGGTGTACACTAGTAAACTTTTGCATCTGAGCCTCCTGTGTTGTTATCATTTGTTTTTATTTAACAGTTTGGTCCTCCTTGAACCAGAATTCCCTTGGTAAGCTGCAGATCAGAGTGTATCAGTGGTCGAATACTGCGCAGGAGAAGTTACCAAAATGGTTCTTCTTGAAACACAAAGACCTCCGACTGAATTATCGTCTTGAGAGGCTGGCCACTTTCTGATCTGGCGTCAAGAGCGGTCTCGAACTGGTCGACCCAGGAGGCTCAGGTAGGAAAATATTTGCCTTTTTTCTGTTTTAGATCAGGGACTAGGTTACAGTAAATGTCATTGTCAGAGATTTGTTATACAGATCAGGGACAAAAGGAAATTACTGTATATTTTGTCAAGAGATCAGGGAAACAGAATAAGGTAGGCAGTTATTCTAGATAAACTGTGTAAGGAACTGAAATACCACGTGGTGAAAAGGGTTACGTAACATTTTTTTTTTAGAATGGGAAATCAGTGCACTAAAAAATCGCGAGATCCGCCCCTAACTGATGACGCAAAATATATGCAATTACAACGGACTGATAATGTAAGGTATTATACAAAATGGGTTAATAAATACGGATTTGATGGTAAATTAAACAAGATTTCATTAGTTAAACTTTTAAAACAGCTTAAATCTGACGCAGAAGGTCAGGCAAAAAAACAACAGCGATTAGGCATTCCTCAAGCACACAGGTGGATTGAGGAAGTAAACCGAAGGGAACAGAAAACTAAAAATGCAAAAACATTATTTTTAGACAAAGAGGATAATAATACAGTAATAGCAACGGCCCCTCCCCCTCCGCTCCCTCCAATGCCTTTTTCAGGATATGAAGCAGGAGGACAAGTTGGTCCACCTCCACGTTATCCTGAAGGCACAAGAGTACTAAAACCATTTGTTAGAGATCCTATTGAAACTAGGTCCCGGACACGTAAAACACTAGGGGACACAGACTTATATCAAATAGGGAAAAATACACTAGAAGAGAGTGAGGAAGAAATCTGTCCACTGATCGAGGTACCAAATCCTCAGGCAGGACAGGAAGGGCAGGACCCAACTCTTCTAGTATATAGACCATGGACACCGGAAGATATTCGAAAAGCTACAGAGGGAATCCCTCATCCAAAAGTTAATTACACAAAGTTTTTACAAGATTTACAAGGTATGAGACTAAGTTACCACTTGAATGGGGAAGAAGTAGAAAAGGTAGTTAGACAGATTGTGGGTCCAGACTGGCACATGATTTGTGGCACCTGGAATCCTCGTAATGCAGAGCTTAAACCACTCCCACATAGTGACGCAGAATTAGACAACAGAGTCAAAGGTCTTACAGTCCGAATTTCTGAAAAATGGAAACCTAGAGCAGATTGGACTTGCATTAATCAATGCATACAGCAAGAGAATGAAACTGTAGATGGGTACTATGGTAGATTATTGGAATGTTTCAATAACCATAGTGGTATGGCTATTCCTGAAAATCAGACACATGATACCTCATATGAACAGCAACTGAAAAATGCGTTTTTGAAAGGTTGCATTGCACCTATCAGTAGCTTTATTACAAAGCATGTGATAGATCATTGAACAAGTAGGCTACAAGCCTTACTTGAATATGCCAGACGTGCTGAAAGACACTTTAATAGTAAAAAGAAAAAGAAGACACAGGTCTTCACAGCTGAAGACAGAGCAGAGGTCTTTGTAGTACAGTCAGGTAAAAAGGGTAAGAAAAATACCCAGGGAAATAGACAATCTGACAAAAGGTCAGAAGATTTTGAAGAGAGAAAAAAGAAAGGTGAGTGCTTTAAGTGCAGTAAGAAAGGACATTTAGCAAGGGATTGCAGGCTAAATAAAAGGGTGACTACAGAAAATAAAGGTGATGAGGACTGACTATATGATAGTGATGAAAATCAGAAATCATTAGGGAAGGAAAACAAACAAAGGGCAAACGTAAATGTAGTGGAAGGAACAGAGGAAGTGCAAGCAGATGTAGAGGATGAAGAAAATGAAATTTTAGATTTGGCATTACTGAGCTTGGAGCTCTATTTGGCAGACACAAAACCGGAAGTTACACTTCTGGTGGAAGGAAGGGAAGTGAAATTCTTGTGTGACTCAGGAGCGTCACGAACTTTGATACACCCTTCAAAGTTACCAAAATATTCTGAATCACCTGACTATATATTAGTGAAAGCAGCAAATGGACAGCTATATAGGGAGCCACTCTCCCATGATATAGCAATAACTGACCCTGTTTCAGGTATGACTCAGAAAAGTAAAATTGTAGTTTCTGCAAAATGTCCAGTAAACTTACTGGGAAGAGATCTTATGCAGATATTTGGCATAGCGGTAGTTCCCACTATGCAGGGTATGGAAGCACAAAGACAAATGGATACTTTTGTGGTGCGACCGGAGGGTGAAACCTTTTACTGGTACAGCCAGGACCTAGTTACGACTGGTCCAGGGGCAGTAACCGAGAATTGATGAATGTAGCCATCAGTAAGGCCCCTCCCTTGACACTGACCAACAGCATTTGTTACATTGTACTCTATACTACTGTAGCATGCCAGGACCTGATAAAGAATATGAGCAAGAGTTGTTCAAAATCCTGCTAACAGATTAGTATTACGAACCTTGTATTGGGATACTGAGGGAAACAGTGTGGTAAGCTGTTCACTACCTCAGGAATTCATGACACTGTACAAATCTAATAGACTACCACATGTCAGCTTGACAAAGAATAAGGATGTGAGATGGGCAGACTTAGGAGAAAAAGTAACAAGATGGGAAAAACAAACTGATTTAGAATTATCAGAACAGGGAATACAAAAACAGAAATTGAATTGGCTAACACAGACACATCCAGCTGTACACTTACAAACTAGTGAAGGCAGCTGATTAGCATTCTTATTAGAAGAAGAAGAAAAAGCCTTGTGTGATATACCAGATATTCTTTGGTCAACAGGTAAATCAGATGTAGGACTTATTCAAACAGCAGGACCAGTAACTATTACACCAAAATCAGCATTTAGACCACAAAAGACAATACCCTTGAGGAAAGATGCAGAGCAAGGAATCAAGCCTATAATAGCAGCATTACTCAAGGAAGGAGTACTGGTAGAATCTCTTGATTCACCATGTAACACCCCTCTATTTCCTGTTCAAAAAGCAAACGGGGAATGGTGGATGGTACAGGATTTACAAGCTGTAAACAATGCAATAATACCCAGAGCACCTACGGTGCCAGACCCACACACCTTGTTGAATGATTTAAAACCACAACAAAAATATTTTACTGTGGTAGATATAAGCAATGCTTTCTTTTCAATACCTATACATCCTGATAGCCAGTGTTGGTTTGCATTTACATTTCAGGGTAAAAGATATACCTATACTCGGCTACCGCAGGGATATTGTGAAAGTCCAACGATATTTGCACAAGAAATGGCAAGCAACCTGGCAGGGTTTACTCCACCAGGAGGTAGTCAGATTCTACTTTATGTAAATAACATCTTGCTAGCAGCCCCTACCCAGCATCAATGCAGGGAAGATACGATAGCATTATTGAAATTTTTAGCAGCACAAGGACACAAAGTAAACAAAAGTAAATTACAACTTTGGAGAAAACAGGTTAGATACCTAGGATATGTAATATCCAATGAAGGTAGAATATTAGACGAAGACAGAAAAACAGCAATTTTACAGGCACCCAAACCAGCAACCAAGAAGGAAATGATGTCCTTCTTGGGAGCACTAATTTTTGTGAAGCTGGATATCAAACTATGCTTTAGAATCTGCTCCACTGGCTGATTTAATATATAAAACACCAATGGCAGCACAAGATGTATTACAATGGACACCTGAAGCAGAAACAGCTTTCTGCAGACTAAAACAATTGATAGCTTCATCACTAGTTTTAGGACTTCCAAATTACCACAAAAGATTTTTTCAGACCGTAGATTGTAAGCAGGGATACATGGCGTCAGTTTTGACGCAACAGCATGGGGATAAGCAACGCCCCATAGCTTACTATTCATCACAGTTAGATCCAGTGGCACGATCATTGCCTCACTGTGTGCAAGCAGTAGTCACAGCTGCAATGGCAGTACAAGCTTGACCTCAGTGGTGTTGTTCCACCCCTCACATTAAGAGTGCCTCATGCAGTCGCGATAATTTTACTGCAAGAGAAAATAGCATATCTATCTCCTGCTAGACATCTTTCATGTATGACCATACTGCTGAGCCAACCTCATATGGTAATTGAGCGTTGTACAACATTAAATCCATCAACGTTACTTCCAACTCCTGTGGATGGCACACCACACAGTTGCCTGCAGGAAATTGAGCAAATAACTTTGCCCAGACAAGACCTTACTGATATGCCCTTGGATGATGCCGAGGTGACATTTTATGTGGACGGTTCATGCAGAAAGGGTCCTACAGGGAAAAATCTAGTAGGGTATGCAGTAGTCACAGATACAGAGATTTTAGAAGCCCAACCCTTACAGCATAACCTAAATGCTCAAGCAGCAGAACTGATAGCCTTAACACGGGCTTGTACTCTAGCGAAAGATAAATGTGTGAACATATATACTGACAGTCAGTATGCTTTCTCTACAGTGCATGTTTTCGCACAGCAATGGAAAAATAGGGGAATGATAACATCTACTGGCAAACCGATTAATCATGCGCAACTTATTTTGAACTTGTTAGATTCCATTCAGTTACCTACTAAAGTAGCTATTTGTAAATGTTTAGCTCATACAAAACAACAGGATGCAATTTCAAAAGGAAATGCAAAAGCTGATGCAGCTGCAAAGCAAGCAGCCTCAGACTCAGATACTTTACTTTTAACCGAGGAATTACAACCCTCTGAGATTTTAGTTTAGAAATGTTAAAAGCGATGCAGACATTAACTACAAAGCTGAGAAACAAAATGGGAGAAGCGAGGTGCAATCCTCGAAAATGGACTGTATATCTCCAAAGAGAAAAAACAATATTGCGGTCTAATTTATTTAGATATGGAGCTTTGTTGAGCCATGGGCACTGCCATGTCTCAACAGGCGGATGGTACAGTTAGTAAATCGAATATTCCAAACATGGATTCACAAACTTTACACAAAAATTTTGTGCAGCATGGCATGTCTGTAATAAACATCATGCACAAGGAGCATTCAAACCCAAGCAACGGAGTTTTCGTATACCACCATATCCGTTCCATACTATCTGTATGGATTTCATAGAACTGAACAAATGTGAAGGGAAAAATACTGTTTAGTAATTATAGACATGTTTTCCAAATGGGTAGAAGCTTTTCCAACTAAAAATCCGGATGCAGCAACAGTGGCAAAGGCCTAATAAAAGAAATAATTCCTAGATTTGGCATACGGAAAGAATCTATAGTGACAATGGGACACATTTTGTGAATCAGGCGATTCACCAACTTGGGAGATTCTTTGGGATCTCCTTGAAAAATCATTGTGCTTACCACCCACAGTCTGCAGGACTGGTGGAAAGGTACAATGGAATTTTAAAAAACAAGTTGAGGAAGTTAGTAGATGATACACAGAAGAATTGGATTTGCTGTTTGCCTTTGGCACTGCTGAGCATGAGAACAGTTCCAAATGTAAAGGGTTTGACCCCTTTGAAGTGATATTTGGAAGGGCATATTATGTGCCACAGTGGAAAGCTCTCATGCCTGCAGAATTAGAGGCTGACAGCTCATTAGCTAGTTATATGAGGAAACTGTTAACTAATAAAACTGTTTTGCAGTTGAACTCTTTTCAGATAAAAGACAGACCAGACCATTGGAAGCAGTGCTGACCCCAGGGTCCTGGGTTTGGTTGAAGGTCACGAAGAGGAAGAATTGGGCGAGTCCAAAGTGGGAAGGACCGTACCAGGTACTGTTGGCGACGCCTACCGCAGTCAAAGTTGCTGAGAGGTCGTCCTGGGTCCACCTGGCACTGTAAACCGGTAAAGAATTTTCAGCTTGATAAACATTTTGTGACTGACACACAACAAAGGCTGGATGGCCTAGAGCGAAATGAGTAAAATACAGATCAACCCCGAAGATATTGTTTAATCATCTTGCTAACTATGCATTTATTGACTATGATTGTGATGACTTTCCTTTTGTTGTGGTTCTTCCTACATATAACCACACAAGTAAAAGTGGAAAAACGTAATGAACTGTCTATAGACTGGCATCCAAACTTTAACACATACCTAGCTATGAAGCGTGTATATGTAGAGACTATGAACATTTCAAATTGCTGGGTTTGTACTGCCATACCAACAGCATATGGAAGACTGTTGATGTCCGCTGTCCTCTTGGGGATAAATGAGACTTGGGAAAATTTACTTTTTGATACAGGTTCTGTAAGATCACAGGACAAAATTGCATTGTATTTGCCTATTACACAGAGGGGAATTGTATGTTTCTATAAGAATGATACACTCCAAGTGGGTTGGAGTAACTGTAACATAACTATATCTTATAAATGCTATATTAAAGCCAAAGATAAAGGCACTGTTTGTAACACAAATTATGATTCATATTTGAGCTTAATGAAAACAACATTAAGTGAAGTACAGAGAAATCCTGTCTTGCATAAACAATTGTCTGTTATAGACAAGAAAATGTTTCATTCAGAACTGACCCGCATCAGTACCAAAGTAGAAAACTGTTATTTTGTTTGTGGGAAAAAAGCATACAAATGGCTACCTGAGAATTGGTCCGGCAGTTGTTTTTTGGGTTATCTGGTTCCAGCTATAAGGCATACTGCAGAATTACCTCTAGGTAAGATACGAAATGTAAGAGATGTAGCCCGAAAACTTGAAGATCCTATCGGAAAACCTGTAAATCCAATGGGAAAAATCGAAGCTGGTTGGAAGAACCATCATTCCGTGAAAGATAAAGAAAAATTGACTCATATGGACTTGAGTGACAGTGTTATATCCTGGACTGGAATATTTCCAGCATATGGAGCAGTCAAATCGATCTGGGAGTTGAGAAAACTGTCAAGCTTCTCAAGTAATGAGTAACGCAACTTTTTCTGCTCTCGAACTAGTGACTGATGAATTGAATGCAATGAGAACTGTTGTGCTACAAAATCGAATGACTCTTGATTAATGATCACCTAGAGGTAATACAGCAGGTATCGGCCATGACTGAACCAGGCCCAAACCCACTGACGAACTTTTTCCAGAGTCTGTTTGGTGGGTGGGGTTCTATCCTAATGAATATTTTGATTGCTATTTGTGTTGGTCTGCTCCTATTAGGAGCATGTGTCTGTTGTGGATCCCTGTATGAAAAGATTAGTCAAAGATTTTGTTGATATATCTGTAACTGAAACTTTGTACCAAGACATTGAATTGGAACTATTGATTCCAGACGAAACTTGTTCCGAAATATAAACTAAATGACTTGCCTAGTTAAAAGTCCTTAAAGGAGGAAGCTAGGAGCCGATATAACATTGTTTATGTTTCTGAATAGAATAAAAAGTATTAAAAGGGAGGAAAATGTTAGAAAAATATGTATTTGAACATGTATAAAGTGCTAGTTTAAAAGCAAATAGTATATAATGCATTTTATTCTATTTACAATATGGCAATAAGAATGATTTTTACATGTAATTGCTTGAAGCTTTGGAGCTGCAGTGTATTTGAACTCTGACCCTGGCAGTAGCCAGCTCGACAAGCTTATGTTTTTCACTAATGATTATCTGCTGGGTCAGGAAAATTAAATGTATAAAGCATTGAATATTCTTATTCCTTCCTCTGAGATAACTGACATTGTGAATGTATCAGAGATAAGACACAGCTGCTAAAGTAAAAGTTGCAAGAAGAACAAAGAAGTATATTACAAGAGTGAACCGACTATTGTATTCAAGCAAGCCTGAGACCTTGGAAGAGTAACATTTACAGAAAGACATTATAACGAACCAGGTGCTTTGCAAGGCTGTATTATTCCCATGGGAAAACTTTTAAAATGTATAACATCAGCTTTTTCTTATGAATAGAATATTGTAGACCATAGTGATGTAGGTGCCCTGTGACTAACCACGTCAGTAAGGTGGGCACAGCTTGAATGTAAGACTATATAAAATTGTGTATTTCCTGCATCATGTCAGACAAAACTCTGTACTTGTATGGTTTTTTGCCTCCTGGTGTACACTAGTAAACTTTTGCATCTGAGCCTCCTGTGTTGTTATCATTTGTTTTTATTGAACACTCATGACCCTCAAACATAAATTACTGAATTTCAAATTATCCTAAACTATACAAATTATCTACTCATAGTATCCATACCTCTCAACTTTACAGATTTTCACAGAATGTCCAGATTTTTGCCTCATATTTTTGGTCTGTTCCTCATAAAATTGTGATTTTTCTGGCAAATCCTTGAGGACTGAAGTCAGAAAATAATGGCAGACATTTCAGTTTCAGACTTCATATCCTTTAGAAAATTCATGCTAATGCATAACCTATTATTCTATCCGCTTTCTAAGTTTGTAAGAGCAATATTTAAAATGTGTCCTTATTTTTAGGCCTTTATCCCTCCATTGTTTGTGCCTTTGTCCAGATTTCTTTCTGTAACAGGTTGAGCGGTTTGATTCATACCCTGCTTTAATTCACCTTTCATGGCCCCAAAGGACATTTTTAAATTGTTGAAATGTGCTTATTAAACTACCCATAAATAAAATTCCTTTTTATAATGGGTGAGTTTAACTATCTATTGCATATGCCCAATGATTCATAGACTTAGTTAACACTACCTGCCTTGTAGACATTTGTAAGCGGCCATTAAACAGCAAGGTCTTCTTCACCTAGTGACATCACACCTACCTGCATTACTCCTATAGTCTCTTATCGCTGGTCCAATCCAATCACAAATCAGTAATATTTTCCAGTAATCGGTCCAAACCCACCGCAATGAACGCTGATGAATTCTAGGACTTTAAAAAGACAAACCTATTAAAACTATATGATGAGCTCTCAAATTTCAGCTGCAAGATTTACATCCTCATGTAGCCTCAGGTGTCACTTATGCCAATGAATTTTACTCCCATCTATCAAATAGCATACTTCACGTAGTACAATTAGAATGTAAAAATAAGCGAATCTGATGGAATGTCAGCATTAATAAGCTATACAATCAGCGAATCTGATGGAATGTCAGCATTAATAAGCTGTACAATCAGCAAATCTGATGGAATGTCAGCATTAATAAGCAGTACAATCAAAGAAAAAAACACTGATTAAGGTTTATAGTAAATTAAAATCTACCCACATTAAATAATCTTAAAATGATGAGAAAAATCAGAACATTACAATAAGGAAGTTCATACTGGAAAATTAGTTAAAATTAATATCCAAAACCAAGAAAAATCATATTTTTCTTTACCTCATCCAGACAATAAAGAAATAACACACAGCAATGTTCTTAATTAATTCACAAAGGTCTAAACCCAAAGATACTACTAATATACTTCCAGACAAATTTAGTGCCAACTCACATCACAGTTATTAAAGTTTTTCAAATTCAAAAGCTCCTTCCTCCCCAAGATTATTATGGGACATACACTAACTGCACTCTCTAAAGCTAAGCAAAGCAGCCAACAGCTAGAACTCACACAGTTAAAGTAGCAGGTGCTACTTCAGAAAGCATTCCCAAGGCTCAGTACTGGGACCCCTTCTGTTTGTGATCCATTTCTCAGCTCTCTAAACAACTAACCAGAGATATGGCTAACTAAATTTACCACTGACTGGTATGTGGGTGTTGTAGTTCATGCAGCATCAGGTACAGCGTTACTACAGAAAAAGCTAAGCCACACAAATCAATGCTGCATTAGAAATGGGCTTAACTGCAAACAAGTCCAGCGCTGTCACCTTTGGTAAACAAATCTCAACAGCAGCTTATAGTATAGAAAGTACCCACTATAGACTGAAACTTCAACAGCAGCTTACAGTATAGAAAGTACCCCACTATAGACTGAAACTGTCATCAGAGATTTTGGCATATTCATAGAAATTACATATATTTTGACAATCTTATAGCTAGAGCAGCCAGGAGATCCCTCTGCCTTGCCCAGTTATTAATTAAAGGTATCTCATCCAATCAGAATAACTTATCATTCCTCTATACTCTGCTTTGATTAGACTAATCATAAAATATAATGCCCGTTTTAGTACTTATCTATCCAAACATTTCACACAGCTATAAAAATCCAAGAGGTTCTGTGTGTGTGTAAATAATGATATGATGTAATACGGTGTGGTGAAACCTGTAGTCAGTCTGTATCAGGTGATTTAATACATAGTGTTGAAGGCTGTATCCAGGGTGTGTAGCATGCAGATAGTGATATGATAAGACTTAATGATGAAGGCTGCATTCATTGTTGTCTGTAGATAATAATATGACATAAGACATAGTGGTGAGGGTTGTATTCAGTTATGTAGTCTGCAGATGAGAATGATATCATACAATGTCTGAAGTGAGTATAACCAAATACAAACCGGTTGCCCGTGTTCACCATGCAGCACTGTGTTGCATTCTGTTTTGAATCATGATGACTAAGCAGTAACGTGACTGTGGGCTTTATGCAGAAGCTAGAGCATAGGATGTTGACAACAAATACTCTGTGAAAAGCTAAGACAGGGAAAAGGTGAAGGAACTTAAGATAGTAATAGTTCACTAAATAATCAGTGTGCAAAACAAGGTAAACATTCCCACTATATGAGAAAGGAGAAAGCACTGTAATTTTGTACTAGCAGTGATTAAACGACTCGGGATGAAGCACGTTTTTCAAGTCTTCACAAACCAGGAAACTACATTGTTAGACAGCATTTGATGAGACATTTCCAAATATGAAATAAAGTAAAATCTAAAAATAGTTTAATGGGTGAACATAGAGAAACTCAGCTGGGGTTTGCAGGTACTGATTTATCTCTATGTATTTATTTATTTAGTTAGTTAATTTTCTTGTTAGCTAGTTAAGTAATGTAATAATTTATTAATCCTTAACAGGAGATTCAACTAGTCAGAGCCCACTAACAGTGGATGCCCTTGGAGGAAATCTACATATGTGCAGAATTTACTAATGTAAAGGTCAAGAGTATAAAAATATCTGTAGATGCAGACATTAGTTCTCACTTGCCAATACAAAGACTGTATTATAGCAACACAGAAAGCAAGTACACATATCAAGAGTAGTCAAGCCACAGCAGGAGAATTTCTTAAATACAATATTTACACAGGTATAGGTGCACTTGTGTTTACTAGTTTACAGCTACTGTCCTATACAGGTATATTCAGGTTTACTAGTAGTAATGAATTCCTGAGGCAGCCTGTGATTAATGCATTTCTGACAGCCTGGTAAGCAGCCTGTGTCAGCTGTTAGCTACAGGCAGCAAAGGTTTGGCATCTCATTTTACTTCTAGCAATGAAACTTTTATTATAATGTGCTTCGTACTTTGAATCTGAGGGTGAACAAAAAAAAGAGTTCAATTAGTAGTGCATTCAGGACTAGCACGGAAATATACCTGAAAGGTTTTTGGGCAGATGAACATAAACAGAATGAAAAAAAAAACTCTTGAGTCAAACGAAGCAACAACCACTTATGTGGAGAGGCAAGACCATAAAAATGTTGCCTTCAAGATGTAATCTTGGGCAAACATAGAATGTAGATGGGGGTGGGGTGCTAAAACAAATTTAAAAAATTACAAACCAGCCTGATGCAAGGACATCGCTACTGCAGAGAACACCAAGATATGGCAACAAAGTTTATTTTCAGTTGTGGGTGTGGTTATTCTTTAAGCACACATGCATTACACAACTGATAAAACAACCTACAGCAAGTTACAGAAACTCTAGGCTTCTGTTCTGGCTCCATAATAGCTCAGTGCAAACCAATTCTTCAAAAAGCAAGTCAGTGTCATTTCCAGGTTGCAGAGTAACAGTCCTGACTTTGACCCAGACAAGCTAAGACTGAACTCCAATCCCGGCTGTACTGGAGCTGACAAAACAGGGTAAAAGAGGGAGGAAGGCACTGTGGCTATGAAGGAAATGGTGCATGTTAAGTAATTCAGGCTCTGTGCTAGTTGTTGCTAAGTACAGATCACAGAGCCTCCTAAGGTATTTGCTTCACTGGGGGGTGGGGTCATCTGCAGGCTTACATATCTCACAGAAGTGAGTGGCAGTCACATGCAATACCCACTCCAACAGACTTAAATGGACATGTGCAGGGAGTAACATAGTGCTAAAAAGACTTCAACTAACCCCACTTTTGAGATAGCAACACTCCCACAATTGACTCTTTCCCTGAGGAGAATGAATGGCACATACCTTTTGTCCCAAGCGGAACAAACAGGTCATCTGAGCAATAGTCAGGGGAGGCTTGATGGTCAGATGTGCGGCTAGGGAGAAAGAAAAAAGCACAAACAAAGCAAATAATTTAATAAGTCTAAAGAAAGTAATGGACTTTGCTGAAAAGTGACATTGTGCTGAGATGTACATTTAACAAATGAAAATAAATAAAAAGATGTTTTCAGGTGAGGCAAAACCATATCCACTATACCAGGAACTATGCCCTCTGAACCAACAAACTTAATATAATCAATTCTAAGGTCAATGCTGCTCAGGACTAGGGCAAATGCCAACCAAGGTTATGATCTTTGAGGAATTTATGTTTCAGATAGTGCATATTATTCACAACTTTGTATTTTGTTACTGTTTGCAAAGCTTTTTTTTTTGCTATTTTCACAGATTGCAAAGTAATTGTTGCTATTTTTTTACTGTTTGCTAAGCATCTTCTGTTTTTCCCGCTAAGCATTTTTTCCTAAATAACTGACTTGTTTGCTGTTTAAAACATTCTTTAGTTTCTTTTTGCTGTTTTCTGCTGTTTAAAAACATTTTTAGTGTCTCACTGCTGGGGTTTTTTTTGCTGTTTAAATCATGTTTTAGTGTTTGCTGCCTAAATGAGTGCAGGCAGCAGTTGTAGCATAGTCCAGATACAGGTTTGTTGCATCTGGGTCTGTTTGCAATGGCCATTGTATTCTGAGCACATTTTCCAAGCCATCTTTAATTAGAAGGAGCCCTTCTGCACCCTTGTGATAGACATGTGCTGACTGGAACCTGTTTGGTGAAGGGTGATTGGTCTAGGGCTTGGGGTAAGCACCCTCATTGGTTCTTCTTAACTTTTTAAAAGTTATTTTAAGCTTTTAGCCTCTGGTATTGAAGCCCAGAGTTTGAGCATGTTTCTGCTTGTTTGAACCAAGCTGAACTGTGGTGGGCTACCAGCCACATCTCTGAGCTGAGATTCCAGATAACTAGAGGCTTCTGATCTTCCCAAAAACATAAATTGCCTTTTTTATTCATTATGCTATTTACTGCACTTTTATTTGTGTTCTTCTTAATACTGTATTTCAATACTGTAAACTAAAGTGGTATTTAAGCCCCGAGTTTGAGTGGGTTTCTGCTTGTTTGCACCTCGCACAGCACCACACACTGCCACGCAATTGTGAGCCATAACTGGGCAGATAATTTCAACAATTTTTCCCTTAGATACAGCTGTAGTACATTAGTGTATTCCTCATCTTTAATACACTTCTGGTCTAAGAAGTATTGCTAGTGAGCTATGACCTATTAAACCACAATCCAGAAACCCCATCAGAAACACCCACCTACAGAGCACCTCCTAGATCAATCCTGAAAACATCCCCTTTGTGAAAACAGTTCTTCAAACCTAGCATTATAGCCAGTTGGACTCCCCTTGTTTCTCCTGCCAGCCTTGTTGACTTGCGTCTCCTCAGGCAGTGTGGCACATAGTACACATCCAACAGATAAACAAACATATATGGAGGTTCTCTCAAAAAACTTACCGAAACACCAGAGACCTCAAAAACACAAGACTGCTACAACTAACAGTTCCACACAGTACCCAAGAAACATAGCAACACCAGAGTCTAACCTACCAAGCCCTTAAAGTGTAACACTCATATAAACCAAATTTTCTTGTCACTAAAGACTCCATAGTGAGACATATGGATGTCCCACTCACTAGTTTAGATAACGAGAAAGTCAGGGTCAGCTGCTTGTCCTGTGCCAGGATTCATCAGATCATGAACGCACTCAGGTCTCTTGGCAACAGCTGCCATTATGACTCATGCTGGAGTGAACAACCTGAGCTGTACCTCACTGGACCATATGAAGAGAGTCATGATTGAGCTCTCTGACATGTGTCCCAGGCATGTAAGTCCCTAGCCTTGAGCAGCATATTACCCTCACTGAGAATGATGCCACTATATAAACAAAAATATTATTACTTTCAATAACTAGCTTAGTTTTTGGGGTCATTCCAATGGGATCCAGATTCTGTCAGTCTGGGATGGCATGGTCGACAAGAAACAGTTTGCACAAGGCACCACTAGGATTTCAGCTGCTGGCAAAGGCTCTTGCCTCCCCGTTGTGCCTTTTTTAGGCAAGGTCTCAAAAACAAAACTGCCGACGTGGAAATTGCCGATTATAACAAAATAAGGGCTATGCTGCTAAACTCTAAGAACTTAAACCAAAAACTGCACACCTTTGAAGAACTCCTATCACTGGAGCATGTAGATGTCTGTGCATTCACAGAAACCTGGTTCATAGCCTCAGAGTACTCAGGCCTTGCAAGGCTACAATGCCTTCCACACCTTCAGACTGCAAAATAAGCACATAAGAACCAAAGGAGGTGGTGTTTCTATCTATATTAGAGAAAAAATCATCTCCTGACTAGTTAGACAGGACAACTCCATGGAGGTACTCCAAGTTCAGATTACTGTGGGTAAGAACCCCATTCAAATCATAGCTAGTTATAGATTCCCCCTCCATGGATCATGATGCACACAAAGTCTACTTGACCAAACTGGAGTCAATCTAAATACTGCCAAACACTCTGGTCAAGGGGGATGTCAATTATCCCACCATCAACTGGGAAAACTACTCTAGCCCTAACTCATTAGTGAAAAAGTGCCTTGACTTTGTTAACTCAAACACCATTGAACAAATTGTTCAAACTCCACCAACAGGAACAAACATATTAGATCTGGTCCTCACTAACATGACAAACAAATGTACCACCACAACTGTTGGACCCTCATTAGTCAAATCAGACCAAACATCAGTCGCCTCCATACTGGCACTAACATCAGAACTCAGAAAGGGTGAAGTCAGACTAAAAAACTTCACCAAGGCAAACTATACCCTCCTAGGGGAAGGTATAAATGCATTCCAGGTCCCAACCCTGGCTGAAACTGGTAGCTATACCAAAGCTGACACTAAAGCCCTATACAATCACTTGTACAGGAGTATAGACTCAGCTGCTCCAGAGAAAAAGCCACAGCTCCCAAAAAAACAAGCTGCCCTGGTGGATATCCAGCATCAACGAACTTTACAACAAACACAAAAAATTGCTGTCTAGGAAAATTAAAATGAGGCCCCAACAATGGTAAAGCACCCTCCCCAGTCTCAACAGGTAAATAAGACAACATGTCAAATTCTCTAAGGGTAACTTTGAGAAAGATTTAGCAATCACAGCCAAGGATAACCATAAGACCTTTTACAGCTACGTATGCAGCCTAAAAAGTAGGACCCAAGTATGTGCCGAGCTAGTGATTAACAGTATCACACACACACTGATCCTACAGAGATGGCGAATCTGCTGGCAGACAGATTTGTTGAAAATTTCACTCCCTTATCTCCTCCAAACCTATCACAAACCTTGCCCCCAACTTTCCCCCACCCCACCCTATATATTTGAAGAGCAGGTCATTAAAGCCTTGTCTAAGGCAAAAAAAAAAAAAAAACACAGCCTCTGTGACAAAGGGGGATACTGCCAGCACAGCTATCTGGAATATTGCAAATAATTACGTCATTTGTGAATATCAACATGATCTTTATAAGATGCTTGTGTTACAACTGAATTAGAATTGTAAGTAATGTCTATATCAAACTGGTCTGTACAGAAATGTGTGTTAAAAACTTATTTTATAAAGTGCTTGTGCTTAAAATGTAACCACAGTGTGCCCTGCTGGAAGAGAACAGAAATGTACATGCACTATTATAACTGTTTAAATGTATATATTTCAACAGTGGAAACTGGAATACAGGAGGTTAACTTCAGAAAAACAGATGAAATTAAATTACTTTATAGGCTAGGCCAGAGACACAACATCTGTACTAAGGAGCTTTCTGTAATGTCTTTGGTGTGAACTAATTACTACTGCTGGAAGTATGAAGGAATGCAATTGTTTTATGACTTCCAGCAACTGCAAAGATCTGAGGTCTATGTATTTTCACAGGTAGATGCTAAACACTGTCAGGTTCCAGCAGTGGGGGTTTCGCCTGGGATACAGTCAGATGACAAGAAATTATGCCATTCTGCAAGCTATCCCATCAGTAATATTTGATATATTAATTTGAGAAGTCTCTTAGTGAGACAGGGCTTTCTGTATTCTGTCTTGGACCTCACAAGAACCATTTGCCACACATCTGCCTTGCTCTGACAAAGTAAGTTTCCAGGGAGTAGTATAATTCTCTTAGATATAGTCAGGAATATAGCAAAACTTAGTTTAGATATTGTTGTTATTTATTTGAGACTGTCTTGCAATGTTGTTTTAAATACTTCCTGTGATTTTAAACTCTGATGTCACTGTGAATATATACTGAGTATTTTCTTGTTATTTTGTTTATTATTAAATATAAACTTTCATTGTGCCTGATCTGTGTACAGATATTTAAGTTTTGAGAGTACTTCATATTTATTTGGTGACATGGTGTGGGCCACTCCTAATAGCCTTGTTCTTGGTCAAACTAACATTTGTATTAATATTATTAATATTACACAGTAAGATTAGACACCTTTTGTTAAGGGCCTTAAAGTAGGTAATAAGGAGTTGGCTGGTGGCAGTGATAACTAACTTATAGTCTGGGCAAATGGGGGCATAGCTAGTAAACCTGTGCCAGCCTTTCCCAGGTGTGTGTACGTGTGTAAATCAAACCTCAAAGAGTGCGTGTGTCAGCTACTTGGGCAGTGACATGAAACATTGGTTGGACCGAGAGTGCTCTGGAAGTCTTGGCTTGGCTACTCAACGGAGATCTCAACTCTATAGCTGTGCCAGCGGGGAGTCTTACTGGGGATCTGGAGAAACCAACTCCAAAACTGACTGTGGTCTCTGTGTGCTCTTAAGGGAAACTGCACTTGATACAGAGAGCTGCATCTGTAAATATTGCGTGTGCACCCGTTATCCTCTCTGTGTATGTTCCCCACTGGTACCAGTGGTGAGGATTGAGGCTCCTTGATTACTGGTCTAGTGGTGGGTCATCACAGCCTCTAGGAGACCAGATGGCATCCCAGGTTGTCTTCTAAACAAACTAAAACATGAACTAGCAACAACATTAAGAACCCTATTCAACCATCCTGCGGAATGAAGAACAGCAACAGTTATTCCCCTCCACAAAAGTCTCTTAGCAACAGACCTGCGGAATTATAGACCTATAAGTCTAATCAGCCTCATCTGTGTAAGGCCATGGAACATATCAGCATGGACCTCATAAATAAAGACATAGGTGACCTCCAAACCCTGTATCTGTCCCAATTTGTCTTCATCAATGGTAGCTCCTGTCTGTTAAACCTGGTGGATTTCTTCAAAATGTGACCAGGACATTGATGAGGGCAAATCTGTGCGCACAGCATAACTTGACTTGGCCAAGGCCTTTGACAAAATTCCACACTCAGGCATTACCGATAAATTTAGCAAACTGAATTTAACCCCCCCCCCCTTTGTTGTAAGATGGGTTGCTAACTGGCTCACAAACTGGTCAAACACTATTAAAGTGGATGACTCCGCATCAACCAGCAGACTTGACACCAGCGGGATACCACAAGGGTCAGTGCTGGTGCCCTACTTTTTGGTATATACTTCTCAGACGTTCAGGCTAAAACTAAGGGGCTGTGGTGGACAACAGCAAGCTGGGTGCAATTGTTGAATCCCCAAATGATGTCAGTATACTTCAGGAGGGTCTTACACAGACCAACAACTAGTGTCTTAGTCATGGTCTCAAACTAAATGCAAAGAAATGCATCATCATTCCCCTTTGATAAAAACAATGTCCCTTCACACTGTCAAATTAACAACAATACCCATGGCTTTGGCACCAATCACTGGTTTGTGTAAGTCCTTCTTGAAGTATATTGACATTGTTTGGGGATTCAATGACTGAACCTAATTTGCAGTTGTCAGCAAACGTAGTCAGCCAAAGCCCCTCTGTTTTGGCCTAAACTTCTGAGAAGTATATTCCAAACAATAAGAGGCCCAGCACTGACCCCTTTAGAACTCCACTGGTGACAGGTCTACTGGCTAAGGTAAAGTCCCCAACTCTGACTTAGTGTGATCTGTCAATGAGCCAGTTAACAACACACCTGACCACATAAGGGTTGATACTCAGCTGGGAGAGTTTATCAATAATGCCCAAATGTGGGATTGTGTCGAAGCCCTTGGCCAAGTAAAGGTAGGCTGTATGTGCAGATTTGCCTTCATCTTTGGCTCTGGTGACATTTTCAAAGAAGTCCTCCAGGTTTAACAAGCATTACCTGCCTTTGACAAAACCAAACTGTGTTGGATTAAGGATTTGGAGATCACCTATATCCTTAAGGTCCATGGGCTTACAGATAAGGCTGGTTAAGCTTATGGGTCTGTACTTCCCAGGGTCTGTTGCTGTACCCCCTTTATGAAGGGGGATGATGGTTCCAGTTTTTTATTCAGCAGGGATAAAACCAGTACTCGGGCAGTGGTTGAAGAGAGTACCTAATGGAATTGCTAACTCATGTTTTAGACCATTTAAAACACAATCTGTGATGCCATGCAATCCCATTTTAGCTGTACTTTTGGCCTTGGAGAGAGCATTAGTGACTTGCTCTTTGGAGATGTAAGTTGGGGATATGTAGAGGGAATGCATTGTGTAATGTCTAGAGGGGACAGGGGGTGAAATTGTTGCCAAACTTGTCAGTTAATAGGTTAGCTATTTTTGGAGGATCAGTGTGTGTGATGCCATCCACAGCTAGTTCAGCACACGTATGCGTCCTACCTTTTAGGTTATAGATATAGCTGAAGAATACCTTATGGTTATCCTTAGGTATGGTTGCTAAATTTGTTTTGAAGTTGCCCTTAGGGAATTTTACAAGTTGTCTTATTTGTTTGTTCAAGCAGAGGAGGGTGCTCTCACAGTGCTGGGACCTCTCTTTTTTATTCTTAGACAGCAATTTCTTCCTCTTGTTATATAACTTATTAATGCTAGATGTCCAGCAGGGAGGCTTGTTTTTTCTTGCAGGTACAGCAGTGCCAATACATTTGTATAAGTAATTGTACAGGGTGTTTGTGTGTACCTTAGTATAGTTGTCAATACCATCTGTGGGGACAGGAGCTTGGAAATTATTTATGCCATCCCTTAGGGGGATATAATTCGCTTTGGTGAAATGTTTTAGCCTGATTTCACCTTAGAGGGGTTCAGATGTTATAGATATTTCAAATGTGACTGATGTGTGATGAGATTTAACCAGTGAGGGTCCTATACTTGTGGTGGTGCAACAGTCACCCATGTTGGTGAGGATCAGGCAGAGAATATTTGAGCCCCTTGTGGGGTTGCATACTATTTGTTCCAGGGCATTAATGTTAAAGTCCACAAACCTTTGTGAAGCATGTTGGTACTTCTATAAGTTTCCCAGCCAATGGAGGAATAGTTAAAATCGTCCATGACTAGAGTGCTTGGTTGCAATTTGACTCAAGTAGGTCCAAATATGTAGCATGGGTATCATGGTTCACTGAAAAGGGCCAGTAGCTAATGATGACTTGAACGGGAGTCTTACCCACATTCAGTTGAACTTGGAGTAACTCCATGGAGTTTTCCTGTCTAACCAGTCTACAGGTGTATTTTATCTTTGATGAAGGTAGATACTCCTCCTCCTCCTTTGGTTCTCACATGTTCATTTTGCAGTCTGAAGTTGTGGAAGGCATTGTAGCCTTGCAAGGCTGGGGTACTCTCTGTGGCCCTGATCCAAGTTTCTGTGACTACAGAGACATCAGCATCCTTCAGGGAGAGATGTGCTTTCAGAGAGTGCAGTTTCTGATTTAAACTCCTAGCATTTAGCAGCATAACCTTTAATTTATTTGTGAGTGATATCTTCATGTCAGAAATTTTGTTCTTGAGACCTTGCCTAAAAAAGGCACTGTGAGGGAGACAAGTGCCTTAGCCAGTAGCCAAAAGCCTACAGGTCTAGCAGGCCTACAGCATGGTCTAGCAACCATGTAATTGCAGGCTAACAGGAACTGGATCCCCTTAGAATGACAACAGAAACTAAGCCAATTGTTGAAGTCAATCATTTTTTTGTTTATACTGTTGTAGGAGAAGTAACTGTGGGATACACACTTCTGCTCTTCTGTCTAGACACACACACACACACACACACACACACACACACACACACACACACACACACACACACACACACACACACACACCAAGCGGACTGCAGTGACAACATAATCCCTACATACCGAAGTACACAGACTACAGAACACAGTATTAACGCAAGCACCAAGGCACGCCAAGCTACTATATATACTTCAATCTGTACTTGAATACACTTTTACTGTCTCCATCTATTCCGTGTGTGTGTGTGTGTGTGTGTGTGTGTGTGTGTGTGTACCTCCCTCTTTACATATGTACCACTTCTGCCACTGGCACAGGTTGTGGCAGAAAAATATAAGCAGTGATCATCTCAACACCTTTGTTATGAAATGAAATATAAAAAAAACCAAGGTTACATAAAAGAGCTCAGTAATGTTAAATGGGTGTATATTACCTTATCGAAAAATGTCTTCATGGAACGCCTCTTCATCGACCAATAAAAAGCGAACTCCCAAATCTCCAAACGTCCACTTCAGTGAATTTTTTCTCAGGGGAAAAAATCGCTTGGCCAACAAAAACCAATCAAATTATCAAACCCTACAAAGTGGGGGCTTCACCCCCCCCCCAACTAAATATACCAACTCCGACATTGCACTACAGTGGGGAAAAGGGCAAATTCCTGATGATGGCCAAGCGTTTTTTCCCTGGGAAAATAATCTGTTGACGTGGCCGTTCAAAGATTTGGGAGTTCGCTGTTTATTGGTCGACAAAGAGGCGTTTGATGAAGACATTTTTCAATAAGGTAATATAGACCCATGTTAAACCTCTTCTGTTAAAACAGAAAAAGCTTTATTGTAAAAGTGCAGTCAGAGGTGAAAGGAGACAACAGTTTCAAGAAAATTTAGATAACAGTGAAGTACACTGGGCAGTAGGAAACAACTGAATTAGGAAACTGTATCAGTGCACTTTTACAGTGATCTGTTCCCCAAACATTATAAAAGATATAGCTGGACAGGAAATATTAAGTGTCATAAGAAAGGTGTACTGCAAGTTGTACAATCTGGATGCAGACATTTCATTTTATGCGTTTTTTTTTTTTATCATGCTATATTACAGTGAAGAGGAAAGTGACAATGTCTTCTGGGCATTTTACAATTTTAGAAAAAGTAATATTAGGATATTAGGACACTAGAAATAGTGACATATTAAGAGGCCCAAGGTGAAAGTGAAGTTTCAAAAAAAAAAAAAAAAAGATGTATATATATATATATATATATATATATATATATATATATACATATCTCTTCTAGAACCACTCCCCTTGAATTATTTGCACCCCCCCCGAACCTTGTCCAATGGGTCCATTACCAATACCCAATTGGTCCATTTATTCTGTGGACACTGCAGCTGGGCATTTATGGGCTGGCTGAGAGCCCTAAGACCCCATTCATTCCTGCTCTTGAATCCTGAAAAAGCCTTCTGTTCCCTCGTGAAAGTTGGGTGGTATAGAGTAAGCCAGTTTCCTGGTCCTAGGAGTAGCCTGCCCTTTCCCCATTAGTAGTTGCTCCAAGCCCACTATTGCAGTCCCCCAAAGGGGAGCATGCCTCTGAATGTAGAATTCTCCTAGTCTTTAGTGGTGTTAAACAGCATGACAGCGTGGGCTGAGCTGGCTCTAAATCCACTGGGTTAAACCTAGTGCTACCCCTAAATGTCACCCTTGGGGGGTGAGCCAGATCCACAGTCACTCACTCCCATCCTTCCCAGCCAGCTCCTACAAGCACCTGCACTGCTACTCAGACTCAGGTCACCTGCAGCATAAATCGGACTTTATACTACTACCCCGCAGAGCTCTCCATGCCCCTTCTATTTATTTGAGATACTTAAGCAGTGCACAAGCTAGAAAAGTCTCATATAGTTCCAAACAGTAACAGATTTCGGTCTGAGAGCAATGCCTCCACCACAGATTTAAATACACATCTGAAAATACCTGATCATGGCAATTTATCAGAGAGTTGTGATGTTTTCTTGCTGAAGTAGAAAACTTCCCATCATTCTTGAAACACTTCACAAACTATTGCTTTCTTTTCTCCCCACTTTCTCCATATAGTATACTTAAGCAAATAGTTGAAATGCTAAAAGAGTCTCCCTGCAGACCTGTTTAAGAAACTGCTGTAGATGGGCATGACAAAACACTGGGGGACTACAACTGTGGTGGCAATTCATAAAGGACAGGCCAAAAGCATCTCTGGAAACTATATGCCTGTTAGCCTGTCATCAGTGGTAGAAAGGACTACAGTCTTGGGAGAAAGCCTGCAGAACAGAAACAGAAGCCGGCATGGGTTCACAGTCAATGATCCTATCATACTAACTTGACCTAATTTTAGGATTAAGTGTTTTGGGAAATGGACACAGACATACCGATTAGCTGGTTAACGGAGTCTGCTTGGATTTCACCAACACCTCCATCTCAGATTTAAACAGGAATCTACCAGAGAAGTAGAAATGGGTGGGATTTGAATGAAAGCTGATAGAATGAGCAGAGTAATTCTTGGAATAAAGGATACCACGGGTGGTAGTGAGCGGGTAGTTGTCTAACTAAGCAGATATATCCATGCTCCAAGGGTCAGT
Source organism: Protopterus annectens (assembly GCF_019279795.1). NCBI lineage: Eukaryota > Metazoa > Chordata > Ceratodontiformes > Protopteridae > Protopterus > Protopterus annectens. The sequence continues at coordinate 92,223,586 of NC_056725.1, forward strand.
CCTGGGACCAATATTCTTCAATCTATATGTATTACACATAACATGAAGGGTGGAGGCTAAGAAAAGCCTATTTGGTGAGGATTCAAAACAGGTGGGAGCAGAGGGGGGTGGGCCCCAGACTGGAAGCAGCTTGGGCTGGTTTAATACTGATAAACAAAGTGTTCCATCTAGGGAGCAATAATCTACTAGTTGACTTTAAGTTAGGAGGGGTTAAATTCCATTCAGCTGATCAAGAAAAGGAAATACTTTTGATCATTACAGTGGTAATTAATTACTAAGAATAAAGTGATAACAAAGCAGCTAAAACATTCCAAGTGGTGCTGCACATAACTAGAGGAATAGTGTCCAGGAACAAGGAAGTGATCTCACCTGAATGCAAGGAATCACGCAGAGGAAAATAACAGTCACGTAAAAGATAGGGTACACAGGAAGGCACTGCGACAGACACTGGACTAAAGGAAATGCTGTTCAAGGAAAGAATCAAGGCTGTATTCTTTGGCCACAAGGAAAGAAAGAAAGAGGGGGTGCAGTACAGAAACACAAAGCCACTAAAGGGGTCTTGCCAAGTAACTGAAATTATTTGGAAGAATGTGGCAAACAAAATATAAGGGAACAGTTTTAGCAAGGGAATGAGGAAGTACTTCTTAAAAGACAGAACTGCTAGCAAACGGAACTCTCAGAATATGCAGTTCATAGAAAGTCCACTGAGGCTTACAAATGCAGGTTGGGATAGATAAAATGGAAAAAGCAGTAAGAAGCATTAACAAGGGTCATGGCTACAACAGCCAGGGGACTAGATAGACCATGGTCACCTACATCTGCAAGTAATAGAATTAAGTTGGTCCAAGCCATATATTATAGTTTAGTCATCCCTGTGACATTTTTCTGCTTTTCATATTTATCCCCCACACATACATATACTTTAACAAATTCAGCAACATAAGCCAATAATTAGCATTACATTACATTTGCTTGAGAGTAGAATTAGGCAATACACTGAGATTAAGAGATTCTTAAATGTACATGAAATGTTGAAGCTAATGAAAAAGATAAAGCAGTACAGTTTGATGACACACTACTCAAGGTCTGCACCTCAGAAAATTAAGCACAAAAGTTAACAAAAGATTAAAATTAAAACAGCTGCACCACCTTACTAATGTATGTTAAACCTAACATTGCCCCTAACCACAGACGTTACACTGTACCATAGAAAATTCCTTTCCACAATACTTGGACACGCCTCACATATAGCAGCACTCACATACAACACTAAATTTATCTCCTTCCCTTGCCCTTACTCTAAACCTAACCTATAAATACTTGTGTGCGTATGCACACACACAAACACACACACTTTCCAGTACTGAGAACATTTTCAGTACATCTGAAACATTTTGCATTAAAAACCCAAGTCCACATCCACTTTACCCGTATACACATTGATCTTTTTCTTTTTAACACTTCCATCACTGAAGAAACAGTGCTTTTGATGAACTTCCCAAGCACATCACTATGTTAATGAATTTACAATTCGACAGAGTGAACTGCACCAATATGTATATGCATACATATACTCTCTCTCTCTATATATATATATATATATATATATATATATATATATATCTACATACATACATATACTATGTATATATATATATAGATATATAAAATACTATATCTATATGGGTCTACTTCTTTTGACCTAACTCCCATTTGCCTGACACCCATTTGCCTGAGACCAAATGACTGAAATTTCATTTGCCTGACACTTCATTTGACTGACAAGTATTATTAGCAAGAAAATGGAATATTCCAACAGGGGGGTGTGGGGGGCGAAGCCCCCCACTTACTTTTCTTTTACTAAGCAATATTACATCAAAAGTTAACAATATCATATGCCCCCCCACACCCCCCCTAACTATATATTCTAACTCCAGGGTCGCACTACAGTGGGGAAGGGGGCATATTCCATTTTCTTGCTAATAATACTTGTCAGTCAAATGAAGTGTCGGGCAAATGAAGTGTCAGGCAAATGAAATTTCAGTCAAATGGGGTCAGGCAAATGAGTGTCAGGCAAATGAAAGTTAGGTCAAAAGAAGTAGACCCATTTATATCTATCTATCTATCTATATATATATACAGATTTTATATATATATATATATATATATATATATATATATATATATATATATATGTATATATATGTATATAAATATATATATATATATATATATATATAATACATAAATTTGCGTGTACATGTGTGTTTGTGTTTATGTGTGAGATATAACATGTTCTGGCTGCCCCAGCTTTTACCGATACTACACTTTAGTGTCAATACTGACTGCTAGAAAAGTTGCCTGCCCTGTTGATGCTTATTCAGATTTTTTTAAAGCCTCTGACTGCGTATGTTGATTTTTCTTCTTTAAAGTTGTCGCATTTCAGTTTCTCAGATTCCTTCATGAAGGTGATAAGATAGACAAAGGCACAGGGTCACAGCAACTATTATAAGCTCTCTCTCTCTCTCTCTCTCTGTTTAAAGTGTCAACAGCAGCATTTCTGAAATGGTGCAGCTAGCCACCATGGGGTCATCTGGGCCAACTTCAGAGAAGGCCTATGTAAGTCTAAAACTGTTATGTATGTAGACTTTAATTATTTAGTACTGATTTTTATGGAAATTCTGGTTAAGTACAGAAAGATAACAGTCAGTGAATACTTATATATGACTGCAAACCAGTCACACATGCGCACTATATATATATATATATATATATATATATATATATATATATATATATATATAAAAGTGTTATATTCATAAAAAGGCATATTTTTCACCTTCTTACTTTTTTACTCCTTCCCAATATGCACTTTCCTTTGTCAACATTTAGCTTTAAGCAAAAAAATCTTTTGCAGTAAAACATGCCTTTAAAGCACAAATTAAATGTCATGGTGCAAAAAAGATAATAGTGTCTATTAATTGTAGATCATCTTGTTCTTTTTCATTGTAAATCATATGCCATTTTATGAGGTTTGGTATGGATCATTAAAGGAATGTAAATAGTACTTCTAATACCACTTTTTCTAATTCTTATGATAAACATTATAAACCCCATAGTAACTGAACTGGATTAATAAAACTAAACTTAATAAATATACTTCTTATAGGAAACCTCAACTATTTTCTGCATACCAGTTTGTTTTGTTTACTTTCTCCTTACATCTTTTATCAGAAAATCCCTATTTATACCTAATACTGTTGTGTCTTTCTTATGATAAATGCACACTGTTCTTATTTTGACTCCAAAACCTTTATTCTTATTCTCATTATTAGTTTGTTCAGCTTTACTTGATACCTCATGTAGCATGTACACAGTTTACTTCATTCACTGTTTGATCTTTGTTGTTACCACTATGTCATCTGAGTAAATTACAACTATAGGCATTACAAACCCAGTCACTTTTTCCCATTTCTCTTGAAATTCTTCAACAACACGCTCGCAACTAGTGCAACAACATGCCATTTAAGGGGCATTCCTATTTTACTCATTGCTGCACTTAATCCTCTTTAAAAAAAACAACCATTTACTAATGCAACAATGTTTGTATATTTATAAGCTGTCTTACTAGTACTTCCAAATTTTCTTCCAAAACAATAATTAAGAATTCCCCACATCACCCTATGATTTATCATAATAAATGCTTTATATATGTCACATACTGATATTTTTTCACTCACAATTATTCTTTTGTATGTCAACAATCTCTCTCATCAAAATTATTGCTTTTCAGTTCATATTCCATCACACCTCTTTTATTTCTCTGTCTGCATACCACTTATTTAATGTTTTCAAAAATATTTCTCATCACTTCTCATTACCTATGAAAAACATATCTAAGCCTGTCCATCACAGGCATACTATCTTTTAAGTAGTTTCAAAGATCTTGTGTAATAGCACCCTATCAAATTCTTTTTCTGATTCTTCTTTCTCGTTTTACATTATCTTCTTAACTTGGTGACTTTTTTCTATATACTCTTTTCCCATCAATTTCATCATCATACCTACATACTAAATCCTGTATTTCTTAGTGGCTGTAGAACTTCTTGTCTCTTTCATTCTTTAAACCTTCTGTAACTATCTCTTCCCACTTTACATGATATGGTTATCTAGATGATTATGATTGGGTCTCCAATGTTGGAGATGTGGATGCAAAGAAATTTACCTTGAGAGAGAAGCTTGAGGAGTGACTTGCTTGGCATCCATGTTGAGAACACATAATACATTGTTATGATCAGTGGCCTAATCATGTAGTGTATGGAGCTTTATATCTGCCTTATGAATTACCAGTTGCACAAAACAAACAAACAAACAAACAAACAAACAAACAAATAAATAAATAAATAAATAAAGGAAAAAAAGGGAAAAGAAATTTGAAGTAGTAAAGTTGTCAGACAGCAGCATATTTCTGAACTTGTCCGTCTACAAATTTTAGATAAATCCAAATATAATAGGGGGACAAATGATCAAAATCATGGACATTTTTTAAATATTGATCTAATTCACTTAAAAAGTTAGTAGAACAACAGGTTTTGCCCAAGCATGGACTTTCCAGTACAAGAAGAAGTATGAAGCTCTAACATCTGTCATTATTGACTAGCTATAATCTTTAGTGATTTACTATTAAATCAAGTTTTAAAAGGGACAAAGCAAAAATATCAGGCAAAATCAGGGACAGTTGAGAAGCACACAGCAGGCAGAAACAAAGTCTCCCTCTACAGATATAATGTCTGTTACAACTGTTAAAGACACTTTATTCTGCCACACTTTCCATTTGTATGTATGGGGATGTGAAGTTCTAACAGCTTTTAAAGGTTTTTTTTTTTACCTTCTGTCACTGTTTTTGCCTGCCTGCACTGTCTTTAGTTAGTCTATAGTGCAATATCCAATCTTAACATCACTTGGGTGTCCTTGGCAAGATTTTAAGTAGCTCTAAGCACTGTTAAATTTGTATTTCACACTAGGGAGGTGGTAACAATTGTATATTTTTCCCAATTTCAGAGCATAATCAAAGTACTCCATCCACTACAAAGAATTTATGGCATTTTTCATCTTTTTTACTGTAAATGTAATCCTTCATATTGCATCCTTCACCTTCTTAAACATTCAAGTATCTCTCTTTCTTACGTAAATTGTTCTTAATACAGCCTTTGTATTTCATCATTACATTTTTGTATCAGCTCTCTCTTTTTTTCTACACAATGAAAGATTCCTTTCCACTTCACATACTCTGTTTTATACATCTTAAAATATAACCTCCAATAAGGTCAAATTTTGTAAAATACTTTCAAGTTAATATTTTGTTTCTATAGTTCTTCCTCCTGGGAAAACAGTATTAATTTTGCCTACTCTGTTAAATTTTATTACTCTTTATCTTGTTTTATTTTTACCTTATCCAAATTCCCCCAAGTAAACTCAGTTATTTGTATCCTTATCCATTTTTTTCAACCCATTGGAAAAAGCAAAACAATATACCAAAGTTCTTATTCTTTAACATGTTTGCAGTTCCCTCCTGGCCCCACTCTTAATTCTTCTACTTTATATACTTCTTAATATTCATTTAAATCTTGACCCATTTTACTTTATTAAATTATCACTTAAGACACAGGCAAATATACATTAACAGAAAAGAAAAACTATATTAACATTTTTCTTTTAAACACATCACATTTTTTTCTTTAGAAATATCATCAGTCCAATGTTATATAATGTGCTCAATTCCGGCCTTCCCTTAAACCTTACTCTTCCTCCTGAACATTATTCTGCAGCTATTGTCCCCACAACTTACATTTACTTTTATACAATTTACTCCTTCCCTTTTCCAAAGATCCCTCCTAGTTCTTTTCTCTCTTTTATAACATGTAATTCTTAAAAAAAAAAACAGTTGGTTTAAACTTTAATTTCCATTTTCTAGTCATCACTTTTTTGACAGCCAACACAATTAAACTTAACAAAGGCCTAACTTTATACAGACAATTCAGATCCTCTGTCTCAGCTCAAAGGAATAATTTCCTTAGTTATAGTCATTTGCTCATCCAATATTTCTGATAGTGTACTTTGTTGGGAGTTTTTAAAATCTACCAACTCACTACACTCCCAAAACAATTCAGATCCTGTGTCTCAGCTCAAGAGAATAATTTCCTTAGTTATAGTCATTTGCTCACCCAATATTTCTGATAGTGTACTTTATTGGGAATTTTTAAAATCTACCAACTCACTACACTCCCAAAACGTAAGTTCCCAGTTACCTTTTTTCCTTATTACTTCACCAACATTTGCCATCTACCTGAGGAAAAATTATTTGAAGTCTGCTTGGGGTATAAAATATCTATGCAAATGCTTCCAAGCAAAAATCCTAAATCTTCTTGACTTTGCTGCATATTTGTGAGCCATGTATAAGTTCTTCTATTGTTCCCTTGCAAATTGCTTTTCTAATCTCTCCTACCAATCTTTTCTAACCTCCTCGGATTTATTCTTACAGTTATTGTGCAATATTTTATGCCCCCTATTAATTATCACTTTTTAAACAACAGCTTCTGTTCTAGATTCAACTAAAAACTCTCAGAGCAGTTCTTTCACTTAGGATCCCCAGGGCCATTTCTCTTTGCCTTATACTCTGATATCAATCCCTGGTAGGGATGACAGTCTTTAGTTTGCCGTCCAAACATCTTCTTGGCCTTATTCCACTCTATTGCCTTTCCCTCTCTGCTTATTTGTTCTCATTACCTTGGTTCCTTTTTCCAATTGTCTGTAACATTTTCCAGCCCCCTCTTGCCCATTTTCTGTACTGCTACTTGCAGTTATCCCTATTAAAATATCTTTTCCCCCGCTCTTGTGTTGGCTTAGGTCTTAAAATACTTTCTGCTGCTTTACGAATATAATATTCTGTATGGTTGTTATTCTCCTTAAGGTTCTGCATCCAACATTTCACTCTCTCCCTATTTCTTGAACTTTGTCTCTCCTTCAACATCATCTCCTTCACTTTGAATTATAACCTTCTGCTTGTTATATATATAAGCCTTAACTGTGTACCTCTAAAATATCCCTTCAAGTCAGGTTATCCTAGACCACCTTGTTATATTGGAAGGATCAGCTTATCCCAGTTGACTCTTGCCCTCTTCCCCTCCCAGATAAATTCCTTCAACTCTTTATTAAAGGAGAACCGCACCCACAGACTCAAAAAACATGTTTAAAACATCATGGCATGATGTTTCCTACACTTTAACAGCACTCTGGGATTATTTACAGGATTTTAAATATTTTTATATGCAATTCCAGACTCTGACCACCTGGAGGCTGGCATATTGACATGGTTTGGATAAATCAGGTTGCCATTCAGTATCCCAGAAATCATTGTTTGGCTCAAAAAATGTTACATCATGCAGGCCTCCGTTTGCCTAAAGTTCCTGTCATTTCATAGATGTTGCATGCTTACAAAGTACTGAGTAAAATAGAACAGTGTAAGTAACATTCCCTGCTGCTGGATGACTACTTAAAACAGAAACAGTGCAAATGCCACAGAACACACTCAAAGTGCTGTTTACTGCTGCCTTTCTTTTCTAATTTAGTTTAAATGGCACTAATTTGTGAGACAATGAATTCCAGTCCATTTACTTCTCCCCTCCCCCATAACACTTAGCTTCCCTAGCTGTCAAAGTCCTGAGGGTAATTTGACCTGGTAATTCCATTGATTGGCAGATCTCAGCAGGGTGCTTGACTCATGTAATTTAATCTTTGCTCTAGCATTTCCTTTGTTAGAGGGGACATTTTTTTGCTCACTATAGCCATGGCCTTACTTGACTGCAATCACATCCAGTAAGGTCTTGCACCAAGGAGCTAAAAAATAAAACATTTATACTATTAACCAGTTTAGATTTTTATTAATTTAAGTGTTAAGGTATCACTTCATGCTTCCACCTTGTTAAAATTGAAATTTACATGTGCAAAGTGTGTTTGTATGCAGTGTTTGCCTTCATTTGTTTTTACTCCACTGGTTGGTTTGCAAAAAAAAACCTTTTGCAGTGTCCCTGGATTTGTCTTTGTACATACAAACAACATTGCTATATTTCCCCTTCCTTTTTCTTGTGTCCAGAAGTCACTTATAACAAAGTAAATTTTTTATTGATTATTTTTTTAAATAAAGGACATCAAGGTTAACTTACCTTGAATCAGATAATGGATGCCACTGCAAAGAATCACTGTTGAAATATTTGTGCATGGACAAAATCCCTTACTAAATCTATTTGCCAGCCTCCAGTTCAGTTGGTGCTATGGCTTTAATATACTGGTGTGTTTGCTCATGCCTTCCAAATATCTCCACCATTATATACCAGTTTTGCAGTGTAGTAACCACCCGACATACCCATACACCTTTAGCCATCAATATTCAGCTACTCCTGTTCATGTGAGTATGTGAATTCATTTTCAGACTTAAGGTGTGGAAGCTGCACTGAATAATTCTAGGTGCTTGTTCAGGTTTCACATGGTGCTTGCTTAGAGCTACTCTCATGTTAAGCCACTATGAATATGTTGCACTGCCACCTCTGATACCAGGGTAATGTTTTAATCTTTCTATTCCCGCACTGCACACTAGCAGTATCTGGTGCAAATACAACAGAGAAGTATGCAAGTGATACACCACCTAAGCATCATTTGCTGTACAGAATGTACAAGTATGCATACCAAATTTATGTTTCCAAACATCAGTGTTACTACACTACTACTGAATAAAATGAACAGCTCTCAGGCTGGGGGAAGGACAAGGGAGCCATGACATCACAGAATGGGTGGGTCTTATTATTTTAGTTAGCATCAGATGACGGCTGTGGTGATGTCACTTTGGGGGAGGGAACTGATTAAAAAAAAAGTACCTGCACTGCCTGGCCTCAATGATGTCAGTAATTGGGTGACTCCAGCAAGCTTTATTCAAACGTGAGAGAATCATTTTATAAGTGAAACCATCACAGTATGAGAAGGTAGGCTTCTGTTACAAAAGTAAGGGGAATTATAAAAATTGTAAATGCTTTATTGTTGTTGCTTTACAGAGGACAATGTAAATAGGGAGGAAAAGGGCCGTGAAGTTGAGGAATACATTAGAGAAACCTGTTGTACTACTTTAAGTATTATTCACGATTTCTCCTATGGTTGATAAAAATATTCCAGACACATATATAAAACTAAAAGGACTAAAAACATTTTCACTGTTTGTATCTCACTACCCATATCAATAAACAAGAGTTTCCAGTTTATCAGATTTTGTATTATCGCTGGTTTAGTCTCTTCCAACATATCCTTAGCTGCCATAACAGAAGCCTTTTTAATTCATACTCATAAGTACTTCATTTTATCATGTCCCCATGGGTACTGCTGAGCCAATTTGTGTGTGCTTACATAATTTATAGCTATAGCCTTTTATCTTCATTAATTTTATATCCCAAAACGACACGAAATGTTTCAAAATGTACAAATAGGCTGAAATGTCTTTTTCCTGCATTTATCAGATACAAAATAATACCATCTGCAAATAAGGCCAAATTTTCTTGATTATCATACCAATTATAGCCATGAATTTTTGAGTCCCTTATTTTTCTTTGCCACTGGCTCTAAATATAAAGCAAACAAAAGTGGGAAAAGAGGACACCCCTGCCTGGTTCTTCTGTTCAAGCACAACTTTTCAGAGAGGAGCCCTCCCACTTTAATACTTGCCTCCAATCCTTCTTATATCCTCCTAACATAAACACTTGCAATCATGGTTTAACATTGAAATGGGTCTATATGAATCTGGGTCTGATGAGTATTTACTGTCTTTGCGTAATATAGCCACCACGGTTTTCTTCCAAGATATTGGTCCCCCCTTTAAAATACTGCTAAAAATTCCAGATCTTTATCACTTTTGTTCCCTCCTAACTTCCATGGGAATATCATCTGTTCCTGGAGACTTCCCTGCAGATTGATTATATGCCATCATTTTTATCTCATCTTCTCCTGTCTTAACTATTAGTTGTTGAGCCTCATCTACCTCTAACCTTGACATGATTAAGTTTTCCATAAATATTTCCATTTGTAGCCTTTCTTAATTTTATTTTGAATATAAATGGAATTTTCTTCCTATATAATGTCTAAATTCATCATCATATCAGTGTTATATTTTCAAACACTATATTTCTTCTATTAGATAGTTGGGTGGGAGTTCAAAAGACATGCGTAAATGGGCGTGCCTTCGCTGAAGGTTGAACATCGAGCTGGCACCTCAGCGTTCATGAAAATCTACTGCCAATCATTAGCGGACCGCAGTTCTGCTGTGGCGACCCCTAACCGGGAAAAAGCCGAAAGACAAACAACAACAACAAAAATATTTTTTCTATTAGATAACACATATCTATATACACATACATACATACATACGTATAAATTAAACAGGAAAATGTCTGTTTTAGTATTCACTTCTAATACAATGCACCTTCCTGGGTCAGTTACAACTATAACTATAATTTCATAACCCTTCTTCTATAATAACACAGCCACTGCCTACCGTTCATGTTTTCATAAAGATTAAATTACTTTTGCCTTCAAACAATCTCAAACAACCTCTCTGGCGCTCATTTTCTTACCTAATAGCTAACATACTTATATACTCAATATTATTTTACACCATTTCAGTACTAACAAAGATCAAAGAGATGACTTCACACTATTAACTTTCAGAGAAGTAATTTTAACATTATATATTTTCTCCCAACTTTTCCATTCATAACTGTTTTAATTTGTGCTTTCCTTTCTTTTTTGTCTTACTCATTTACCTATAGACCATCATGTTCTAATTCTTCCTCCACCTCTTATATGCTACATTTAACGTTGTTCATAAATGTATTACCACTGCAGTAGCCTAAGCTATAAGGATTTACCCCCCCACCCCCACATCAGCTTTCCATGTGCTCTACCTGAAAGAAGCACACAAGGCACTCCATATAAAGACAGGTGGTGCACTAAAAGCATCATTTTTTTCTGTCAAATCAAACACTTCTAATTGAAAACCTGAAAGCGAATGCCCATTTGTCATAATAGGCATGTGCTGGTGATACTTCTGTAAACATTTTGTGAGGGAATTTTTTTACTACTAAAAGCCTTGTTTATTTTTATGTGTAATGTGTTGGTAAAGGACGTTGTGCTTGTGCGGGATTTGTAGTGGTATACTTACCTCAGGACCACTTGTTCTCATCCTATATCCTTATTGGTTCTTCTGGGTTGTACTACCCACCTTCCCATTTTCATTCGCAGTTTACTTATGGAGCAGCAGTTGGTCTATCTTCTACTACCTTCCCCAGCTGACAAAAAGAAGAAATTTGTAAAGGAGTCCTCTAGGATTGTCTGGTTCCTTCTTTGCCTCAGATGCTGATGGTGACTCTGCTAACACTATCTACTTTTCCTTAGACCATCCATCATCTTCTCACAGTCCTCATGATCTAGCAGTTGCAGCCACCAAAGACCGGGGTATAGCCACATTCTCTGTGGCTGTAGAAAAGTCCAGGGCAGGCCAAGGAAGGCATTTTTTGTTTTTCTAGCAGAAGAAGGAGTTGGTAAAGGGCCATGACTTTGCTGGGAGAGGATTGTGGAAGCTCTGTCTAGTGAATCTAATGGGCAATCCATAATGGTGGCCATTGTGCTTGCTGAGAAAAATGTTCAACATCCTATCTCCATTGTTATGATAGAGCTAATTTACTTGGCTTTGCTAAAGAGTTGTTTTCTGCCTTGTCCAAGCCAGGTAAAACCTCAGGCAAGAAAAGGAAAAGGGTTTCATTTCATTCTGAGAGTAATTACCAGTCAGAGGAACAGTCTTCCTGGGAAGTATACCTCAGCTAATTTTTCTCAGAACTTTCTAATTTTGAAGAAAGAATAGTCTAACTTTCCTACTGAATACATATCTTTCACTGATATTTCATCTAATATAAATGAGGCTTTTCAGTGGAACCAAAGTAAAGCCTCTATCACACAGAAAATGTTTTATGATTTAATACAATTACAGATGCCTAAAACTACACCTATTCCTCCTGTATTAACTGCCTTAGAGAATGTGTTTTTTACTACATAAGATAGACATTCTTTGGCTTCTAAGAGGTGTGATTAAGTTATATAAGGAATCACAGACATGCAAGTATCTGTTTTCTAATCCTAAAGCAGACACATCAGTCATTTTTCTTTCTAAACCTGCTGCTGCTGCTACCGCTGCCAAACAAGTTGCTGCTTCTATTCCCATTCTTCCTGATAAAGAGGGGTAAGCAATGGACAAGATGGGGAAGAAAATGTATTCTTTGAGTACTTTATTTTCAGGGTTTTAAATTGCCAAGCCCACGTTAAAGTATTTGTGGCGTTTGAGAATGTGCGAAAGCCATTGAGGAACTTTTTATGTCAGAAGAGGGAAAGTTGACCAATGGCTTTCGCACATTCTCAATAGCCATAAATTAAAGTGGACTTATGATACAACTAATTATGCTTCTAGAGCAGTTTTGAGGAGACTTGCATGGCTTTGTTCTCAAAACCTCCCTAAAAACTGTCTTTCGGCTTTTCCCGGTTAGGGGTCGCCACAGCGGAAAAACCTCCCTGATGAAGTTAAATATGAGATTTTTAATTCTTCCCTACATAAAGGCTCTTTATCTGGCCCTTATGCAGCTGACATGCTCGAGAAGCATGAGGAAAAGGGAAAACGGATACAAGGAGTGACAAAGCTTTTTTAGCCCTCCTTCTTCAAACCTAATTCCTCCTCCTCCTCAGCCCCCTCCCAACAAACAATTTAAACATCAAGGGGGGCCACTATAAAGAAAACTCTAAAAAGAAGGGAAAATACTCAAAAAATCAAGGATGGTCTTCCCAGTAAGCATAACTATCTGCTGGTTCAGACTCCCTCCACAGAACCCTGACAAACTTTCCATGTCCCTCAGGTTTCATCTTCCCTTTTGACTTCAGGTAATCTGAAACAATTGAGTAGTGAGGATAATCCAGGATGGGTACTCTTGGTTATGGGAATACCTCACTCCCTCCTTTCCATGAGATTCCCTCTTGCATAGAGAATCAAATTGCTCCATTTCCTCACATCTTGCACAACATGCTATTTCAGGCAGTAATAGATCCAATGTGTTTTAATTCTTCTAGGCAAAAGTTATTATTCAATGATTTTTCTAGTTCCAAATGATCCAGGAGGCCAGTACTGGGATCTTTTGGTTATATTCTGCTATATCAAGATTCCCAAGTTAAGGTGTTATCACTTCAAAAGCTTTTGCCATTTATTCCAAGTTTAACTTTCATGGTAACATTGGATCTAAATGATGCCTAGAACCATATTCTTGTTGCCAAGCAGTTCAGGCAGTTCTTAACATTTGTTGTGTTTGGCTACCATTATCAGTTCTTGGTTGTACCCTTTGGACTCTCAACTGCAACAAGGGCATTCAGAAAATGCCTAACTCTTTTCATTGTGTACTGCAGACGCCAGGCATGCATGTATTTCCATATTTGGATGATTGTCTTATCTTCGCAGACTACTTTTCCAGGTGTCAGAAGCTTCTAAGAGTTGTGCAGGAACTTCTAATCAATCTGTGATTTCAAATCAATTTGCAGAAGTCTTCTCTCATTCTGTCATAGAACAGTTTTCCTGGAATGCTTGCTGGACTCAGTCTTGGGGAAAGCCTTTCTCTCCTACCCTCCCCCAAACAAAGTGGAAATGTTCCAACATAATTTCTCCAGCATAAGCTAAGCATCAGCAAAAGAGTTTCTCAGGATTACAGAATGCGTAGCATTGATGATACTCATGCTTCCCTTTGCCAGACTACACATGAGGAGAATACAGTGTTAACTTAGATCAGTTTGAACCTAGCCTTTATATCCTTTGACCTTTCAGAATCCTGTTCAAATATTTGTAAAGAGGGAGATTCATTTGTGGGTAGACCGGACTGCCTGCAACCCAGGTCTTATATTCTCCCTTCCGACCCACCTACAGTCAGTCAAAGTAGCTTCAGGTTTGGCGTGGGGTGCTTGCAAGCTCTGTGAGCATCCCTGTCAACCTGGAAATATCAAAAATATGGACACAGGCCCATGAAAAGTAGGTGCAACTGGCCAAAAAACAAAAAATTGGGATGCTGATTAACATAAAATCTGCATACATAATCATTTAACACCACCCACTCCACTGGAATTGTGGGATACCAACATGAACATTGAAGTCTCTAAATAATAATAAACAATTGCAGACATTTGAATTTCAGACTTCATATCCCTCAGAAAATAGAACTATACGAGTTTACATGAGCAATATTTAAAATCTATCCCTATTTTGGGGCCTTTGTCCACCATTATTTTTGGCTTTGCCCAGATTTCTTGCTCTGAGAGATTGAGAGGTATGAACACTACGTATTCAGCAAATAAACACTGAAAAATATGTGAAAGGCACCAGAAGAAAAAATGTTCTTCTTATATAATAAAATCCGTTTACTGATTCACAAGTTTAGCGCTTTCATCTCTGGTAATTCAGAAATTTCTTCAGAAAAACATAATTTTTAAAAAACACTTTTTAAAGCACAGTAAAAACCCCACCCCCTTGTTCAGAAACCAATCAGTGCCCTCAAAATTCCAGACATAGATCTTTAAAGGTTGTTGTTGTTGTGTCCTTTGGCTTTTCCCGGTTAGGGGTCGCCACAGCGGAACTCCGGTCCGCTAATGAGTGGCAGTTGATTTTTACGTACCGAGTTTCCAGCCCTGACGCACAACCTACAACGAAGGTACACCCATTCATGCATGTTGCCACGCAGAAGACGCTCTAGCTGAGAGTCGAACCGGACAGCGTCTTACTGTGAGGTGACAACGCTACCGCAGCACCACCACCACAGCACATAGATCTTTAAAGGTATAAACCCTAAAAAAAGTCATAGTACAAATAGCCAAAACTCAATAAAAAATATATATTACAGTTAAAAGAATGTCAAATATATATAGAGGGGCAACTCTTAAGGTCGGAGGTAAATTTGACCACTGATACCTCTGATTTACTGACTATCCACAAGAACACAAAAGGGGACTTTAAAGTCTTTAATTTCTCTTCTGTTTCTATTGACATTTATGACTGTGATTTATTAGCAAGGGGTTTGACTTTTGTGCCCGAGGAATGTTTTGACATGGCTACAACTACTGTTGATTTAAAGCACTTTGTAAGGAAATTGAATTTAAATATTTTATTTCAAAATGTTGAATATACCAGCAACCCATTACATGTATCTAGTACCTTTAACCTCCCCCCATTCATCCTCTCTCCAAATGTTTGAGAAGTTATGTGAAATAGATTTTTGTAATTTAAGGCATGACAATGCAGTCGCAAATCTTACTAAGGATGAGCATGAGAGGCTTACGAAAATGAGAGTAAATAATAATGTGAGAATCATAAAACCTGATAAAGGGGGTGACATTGTCATGAATACTAATTCTTATATAGAAAAAAATGAAAAAAAGTTTTATATAGTAAATCTTATAGGAAAGTTTCATTGAACGAGGTGAATGGTGCTTATAGGAAGTAAAAAATGAGTTGAATGATCTGTTCATCGATGGAAACATCTCAATTGATGAATTTAACTATCTTAATGTACCCCACCCCAGAATACCCACCATTTTCGGCCTCCCTAAATTCATAAAGACCTGTTAAATCCACCCATGAGACCTATAGTTGATGCTAGGGGGTCAGTTACACAGGTTCCTATCAGCAGACCGAAGATGCATGTTTTCGAATGTGTCTTGATCGAACTGACAAAACCGAAACTGCAAAATATCGAAGCGGCATGTAAGCGAATTCTTTCCCTGGGAAAGAATTCGCTTGGCCAATTTGGTACTTTGCCGTTTTCGGCACTGTAGTGTGGTCTCGGAGTTGGTATATTTAAGTAGGGTGTGTGTGGGGGGGCACAGCCCCCCACGTCAGGGGGTATGGGGGGTGAAGCCCCCCACTTAATATTATGTTTTAATGTGCTTTTTTTTTTTTTTTTTTTTTGTTGGAACAGCGATTTTTTTTTCCTTTGAAAAAAAATCGCTGTTCTGACAGTTTGGTTTTGTAAGCTTTTGCTTATATGGGTTGATTAATCACCGTTTGCTTACCTAAGCATTTGGTGATCTAATATAGACCCAATTACACAACCCCTAGCCAAGTTCTTAGACATCAAATTGAAACCTTAGTTTCTGATGAATTGAATTTGTGTAAAGACTCATGGGATTTTCTTGATGGGATTAACAGACGAGTATTTGGATTCTGGTACATTCATCACAGTTAATGTAAAAGATCTTTATACCGTCATACCTCATACTCTTGGTTTGGAATGGTTTTGTGAATATTTAGTAGAAAAGGGGAACTACAAAGTGTAATTAATGTGTATGAATATTTACTGGAAGCATTGTTACAAACTAATTACATACTTTTTGAAAATTAATTTTTTTTTTTTCAAACAGAAGGGGTGTCAATGGGTTCTGCTTGTGGTGGCTTATATGCGAACATAGTTATGTTGCAGTGGGAGAAGAAATATCTATTTAATTCCCCTTATTGCATGCACTGTAAAACCTATATTTGTTTTTTAGAGGATATATTTATTTTTTTCGAATGGACTTGTAGATATCATTGGTGAATTCTTAGAGTATTAATGGTTCTACCATGTTCTTGAGCTTTTCACATTGCATTAGTCATGATGAGATTGCCCACTTAGATGTTAAGTTAGCTAAGGATGCTTCTTTAAAGGTTTTTACAGCTGAAATATTTAGAAAACAAACATACTCCAACAGCTTTTTGCACTTCGATAGTTCACACCCTTACAAACAGAAAAAGGCTGTTGTTAAGGGGCACTTTGTAAGGGCTGCACGTATGGTGACTTTATTCGAAGCTTTTTTGAATAAATGTGACCTACTTAGGAGTATGTTTTTAAAAAGAGGGTATCCCGACAATCTAATCAATGAAGGCATGGTAGAGGTAATTAATAAGAGAGAAAGGGATTATTTTAAACCTTTACTATCTCAATTTCAGGAGGAGAGGATTATTACGGGGCACTCATTGCAAACTAATATTAAACCCCTTTCAAGTATTATAGATAATAGCTCCGAGTATGAGAATTCTGGGGTAAAGAATACAAACTTCCAAAGTGCTTTCATTACATCATTCAACAAATCAAGTAAAGGAATTGCTGACATATTACTTAAAAAATTGGGTGGTTGCTTCCAATAACAAAGACATTAAACACTGTGTCAGGGAAAAACCTAACATTGTATACCATAGCGGCAGATGCCTTAAGAACAGCTTAGAAAAAAACTACAAAGGGCCATGTAGTGGTAGTATGAGAAAATGTGTTTTTTGTAACTACTGCCCCTACATTTTGGAAGGTTCCTCATTTAGTATTAACAATGTTGTGGTAAAATTAAATAAGAAATGTACCTGTAACACTGAAAAGGTTATTTATTGTACTTTTTGCACAATGTGTCCGTGTTTCTATATCGGAAAAACCAAGAGGAAATTAAAAAACTGGATTTATGAGCATTTAAGGGATATAAGAATAAAAGAAAGGCACTAATGCCTTAGCTAAGCATTGCATGGAATTTAATAACCATTGGATCAAAAGTGACTCTCTCTCCAACACAATTACGGTACACACAAAGACCGCAAAATTCATGTATTTGCACACCACAAAACAGTTAAATGCTACACAGAAAAATAATCAATGACAGATCCTTCATTACCACCCCTTCCCAAACATCCCCTCTTCAAAACTCTCCATCAGGAGAGTTTTGTCCTACACACGTAAACATCATGAAAAATGGAAAATGTCCTGATACATTAGCAAGAAATATTTTCTAAATTTCTTTTAAATACTACATCAAAATTCTATTCATCAAACACATACATGTGACATACACAAGAGAACCAGAAATTCTTTATAACAGTAACCAAAGGAAATATGCCTTTTGATTTAGTTGGGACTGAGAATGTTATATGTCCTCCAAAATCTAATGATTTATAAGAAATATCCTACTGTGGGGGCCTCTCAGAAGGTTGCAAACTTAAATATCAATGGGACAGGCAGAAACTAATCTTGAATTTTGCATTAACATACCTGATAATCGGAGAGCAGATCCTTAGGGATCATACTGCTCGAGCCTCCTATCCCAGCAATGGATTTACCACAGAATTAGCTAGAAAAGTTACTGCAAAACATTTGTACTTTATGCTAACGACAAGTCACCATGGTAACAACCCAACTTTACAACCTTCCTAATGTGTTATTTGCACCACAGGTGCGTCTGCGTGTGAACTGGGTGGTTTTCCCTTATGATATTGTTCAGCAAATATAAAAAAGTAAAATGTGGTGTGCATGTGAGTGCGTTTGTGCATGTCCGTACACCACGTAACAATTACTTGCAGACAAGGTCCGTTTACTCTAACCATTCCATTTTTTTTTTTTTTTTTTTTACCTGGAGGAGGAAATCGAGCCGCCGGAGAGAAGTTTTCTCATGAGATTCCTGATCCTGACTGCTGTACCCTTAAGTCATATATCCACAGCCCCTTATTCCAGCAGAGATAGTTTCTAAATGGTGTTTATAAATGGGTGAAATAAAGACATAACTATTAAATGGATCATCAGTATTCAAAAAATTATTTTTGGTGCAAGTATGATAGGTGAAATGCAACTTGGCATACATCTTTAAGAGCAATATGTGTCACAAGTTACAGTACTGTTTCTGTCCCTTCTGATCCTGGGTCTGCTCTTGGATGGGATTCCTGGAGCTGCAGATAGGGTTGCCACCTTTCGTTGCGGCTAAAACCGGAGTAAGGCCACACTCCTCGCGTCACCAATATTCACGCCCACCCCCACCCTTTCTCCCGCCCACACCCCGCCTATTTTGTGATGTCACTGCGACAACATCAGGTGGGGAACGCCCCCTTTTCCCATTCCTAATGCCTGCTTTCAACTGATTTACTATGTTTTTCTGTAAAAAAGCATAGTAAATCAGCCGATAGTCTGTTTTCTTTTTTGAAACCATACAGTGTTTTCTGGACTACCAGAGAATCAATTTGATTTCCAGGTAGTCCAGAAAACAAATGGAGGGGTGGCAACCCTAGCTGCAGAGCTGTAGGCAACTTGTTCCTTCTTGGCTTGGCTGCCACTGGCAGAAGCTGAAGCAGAATGCAGAAGTTTAAGACTTCAACTTAACAACTCCTGTCCTGCTCCTCCACTCCGCTTGCTATATGATGTGAAGTGCTGCTGCTGGCTGTACGAAACAAGTCCCACTAGCCTATGAACGTAGTTCAATGTACATAAAATAAAAAAAGGCAAACAAACAGTCTGAGCCATGCGAGCCTTATTCTGACAGGTCAGCAGTCTCCCTCACGAAGCGGACATCATTATGCATGCCCTGCATGTGAAGACATCAGCGTCAACTTCCAAAGGAAAAAAAAAAGTAAAAAAAAAATTGGGAATTAAAGGGGTCACTCGGGAATTTGCGGCACCCCATTATTTGGACCTCAAAACCAGTAAATACCGAGGAATTTGGTACAGTTGAGAGGTATGTCTGTGAGGTCTTGTACACAGGACCACAACTACTGTATCAGATCATACATCCTTTGCAGACTTGATGACATAGGAAGCAGCAATTCAACTCAAAACTCAGCCTCACTTTTCAGGCTGCATATAGTTTGTCAAAGCAAAATCACATCAGATGAAACACAAAGACCACGTACAAACAAAGTCCAAACAATAGTTGGCTCAGACGGATCCACAGTAAAACTACAATTTATTGAAATTTAATAAACACAAAATAAAAAAGGATTAGCGCTTTCGTTCACCTCTTATGAACTTCATCAGATAATCCTAAACATGTTTGCCCTGTTTAAATACACTCAAAAGCAATCCCATTGGTCAATCCACACACACACACACACACACACACACACACACACACACACACACACACACACACACACACACACACACACACACACACACACACACACACACACACACACACACACTTCCTTAAAGCAGCACATACCTTTTATCCAATATTCACCATACAAGCATATCTAAAATATAAATATAGCATATAAAATACATAACAGCAATATGGAAAAACACAACTCATGGCTAATAACAGGCCTGAAAATCAAAATAGATGAAAAAAGGCAACAGAAATACTTAATTTACAAATATTTAAAATGTTAAATACTTAATCCTACAGCAACTGATATTCTGAGATGGTCTCCCATCCAAGTACTAACCAGTCCCAACCCTGCATAGCTTCCAAGATGAAAGAAGAACAAGTGCAGCCAGGTTAGTCTGGATACTAGTTGCATAAAATACGTAAACATGTACATATAACCCGTATACTTCTTAAGGTCATGGTATATAAATAAATATAAACTAGTTAAAATAAAAATTAAATAAAATTATTCCCTTTATCGGTTCAGTGTTTTAAGCATTAAAATACAAGCAACAGAAATATATTCATTGAACCCAGGCCATTTACTAGCATCCAATACCATTTGCCAAGACATTTCCTTCTTCTCTAGTGGTAGGCTACTAGGTCCACCCCTATAGCCTAAACTGACCTAGTCAATAATTACATACTTAAAAAGGTGTCCTGGAAAATCACAAAAATGCTTATCAAGGCATTTGTCATGATGTATTTTTTGATATTATACTCATGTTCATAAAATACGTTCTTTCAGTTTACGGTCCATCTTCTCCACATAAAAACAGGGGCACACTTCACATTCAGCTAAATAGACTATCTCCTTAGATTCACAATTAAAATTTCCAAGTATCTTAAACTGGTTCCTAAGGACCGTCAAGTCTTTCCCTTCCTTAACACATTTGCAGAAATGACACCTACCACATTTCTTCATGCCTTTATAAAATTTACTTTTACTTAACAGAATTTTCCTTCCTTTCTAAAATGCATTTCCAATTTTTCCCTCTGCGATAAACCACAACAGGTTGTTCCCCTGTTTTAACTTGGAATAAATTATTCTCCATTAAAATGTCACAGTTCTTATTAAGAATCCATTACAAAGGTCTGGATTCCACCAAAATACATTGTAATAAAAATGGTTTTGTAACTATTCTCAGCAGTACTCACCCCTTCTTCAGCAATACCCTCCACACCTGTACCAGGTGATGGAAGTAGTTCCATACTACTGGATTTAATATTTGGAGTAGATACCACTCCATTTTTATATGCTTCTAGGATAGGTTTAAAATAACCACATTCCCTCTTGCTAATAATTTTGGTTAATAATTTAAGGTCTCCCTGGGATAGCCTCTACTCTCAAACATCCCCACCATTGTATGACATTCCACCAAAAAACATCCTTTAATGACACCATTCTAGCCACTTGGACTAACTGCCCTTTGACCACAACTTTTTTTTGATGGTGGGGGTGGGAACCAGAGAAGTGTTAAAAAAAAAACAAAAAAAAACTATTAACGTAGGTACTCTTCTGATGGATTCGGGAAAAATACCTCTTGTTACAGGTATTCCTTAACTAATAGAACATCTAATTAAGCTATTTTCTCTTGGTCCATTCTACCGTAAAACCTCAAAAATCCAGTTGTATTATTATCAGATTTTTAAAAAATTATCCAATTCCTCCTATCATTCCAGATGATACAAATATCATCCAAAAACAGGGTATATAATCGGAAGGAATTATAATACTGGGATCCTTTCAAAAAGTTTCACTCCCATTACAGTATTAGCAAAAGCTGCACTATGAGGGTAACTCATTGCCACTCCTTTCTTTTGCAAGTAATATTTTTTTCAAAGGCGATGAAATTAATATTCAGTACCAGCTCTAATAGGTCTTCTATTAAATTAACCTCTTCCAGGGGTACCCATTTAGCTCACAAATAATCACATACCCATTGCTCGAGGTATGTACACTATATAAATCCTTCATATCTATGGTGACCAAAATGTCATTATAATCAAAGTTAATGCTGTCTATCTTCCCTAAAAAATCCCAAGAATCTCTACAAATTCTTAATTCATCCACCAAAATTGGATTTATATACTGTAATGCCTCAGGCAACGGCTTAAAGTACTGAACCGATAAAGGGAATAATTTTATTTAATTTTTATTTTAACTAATTTATACTTATTTATATACCATGACCTTAAGAAATATATGAGTTAAATGTACACGTTTATGTATTTTATGCAACTAGTATCCAGACTAACCTGACTCATTTCATTTTGGAAGCTAAGATGGTTTGGGACTGGTTAGTACTTGGATGGGTAACTATCTGGGAATATCAGTTGCCTGGCATAAATATTTAACATTTTAAATATTTATAAATTAAGTATTTCTATTGCCTTTTTTCGGCTATTTTTATTTTCAGGCCTGCTATTAGACATGAGTTGTGTGTTTCTATACTGCTGTTATGCATTTTATATGTTGTATTTGTATTTTAGATATTTTTGTATGGTGAATATTGGATAAAAGGAATGCGCTGCTTTAAGGAAGGGGGTGTGAGAGGACTGACCAATGGGATTGCTTTTAAGTGTATTTAAACAGGGCAAGTATGTATAGGATTATCTGATAAAGTTCATAAGAAGTGAACAAAAGTGCTAATCTTTTTTCTATTTTGTGTTTATTAAAGTTCAATAAATTGTAGTTTTACTGTGGATCCGCCTGAGCCACCTTTTGTTTGGACAGAGCAAAATCACATTGCAGACAAGGTCAGCAGGACCAGGAGAGATACCCTTGCATGGAAACTTCCTCCTGGGGTTTTCCAATATCTGATCCACAAATAGGTTTGTTTGCCACCCTTCAGAATAGACAATAAGAAAATTCTGATCCAGGACTCCTTGCAAACAGGCCTGGAAGACAGATTTTTTTCATTCCCATGGATAGGAATGTCCCTGTATGCTTTTACAAAGTTTCCACTGATTAACAGTGTTCTTCTAAAAACTCAGAAGAACTCTTCAAAAATTGTGGTGGTGACTCCCTTCTGGTCATGGTAACATTGGTTCTCCTTTCTCTTCAAACTGGGCAGGGGTGATTACCATAAGCTTCTCCATAGACCAGATTTACTTACCCAAAACATGGGGAGTTTGATATACCCAATCTGGAAACTCTTCAATTAACTGCCTGCATGATACAACTTTAATACCTTTTAGGCACCTTATTTTCTGAGGACATGAAACAATTACTGGAGCAGGCCAGAAATCCTTTGCTAAGAAATCATATATGGGTAAGTGGAAGAGATTTTTTAGTTAATGCCACTGAAAAAAAGTTGTAACCTCAGCAATGCAGGATGCTCTGTTTCTTGATTTTGTGTGAGTTACTGTCCAGTGGTTTGTCATACTCTTCTATCAAGGTACATTTATCAGCTATTTCTGATAGTCTTCCCTCAGATCTCCCCTTGCTAACAATGCCCAAGCAAAACTGTTTTTGAAAGGGTCCTGCATATCTGCTCACCTAGAAAACAGGTGGCTGAGCCTTAGAATATCAATTTTGTGTGTGAAAAACTTAGACTCCATCTTCATATGAACCAGCTTATGAGGTTGAATTGAGGTTCTTAACATGGACAATGGTGTTACTTATTGCTTTTACTTCTTCACAGCAAGCATCCAAGTTACAAACGCTTATGGTGAGTCAGCCCTATATAATTTTTCACAAAGGCAAGGTTTCTTGGAGAACAAATTCTATCTTTACGGCTAAAGTCATCTCAGAGTTTACTTTAAGCAAGACTATTTATCTCCTAGTCTTCTTTCTTGAATGAAAGAAAGAAGGAGAAGGGGTTACTCACAATCTGGATGCACAAAGGCAGCTCAGATACTATCTAGACAAAACTCAACCTTTTATGAAAGCTGACCAGTTGTTTTCCTCCTGTGAAGGTATGAGAGGACAACTAGTGACTATTTCTATTTAGTTGTTTTACACTATTAGTTTTTGTTATGCTCACCACAATGAGGTACTTACAGGCAAGGTTACAGCTTATTCAACAAGAGCATTAGCTTCTTCTATAGCTTTCTGGAAAGTGGTGAAATGTCGAAATATTCTACAGGAACAACTTGGTCCTCTATACATACTTCTACCAAGCATTATAAACGGGATTCCTTTTCGAGATACAAAACAGACTTTGTTAGGACCTCACTCTAGGGGCTCCTGGAATCGTAGGTATCTTGTCTATTCCCTTTTTTCCCCACTACTATTGAAGCTATGGGTTTCTACTCATATAGATTAGGCTGCTGCAACATTGATACATTCATGAACATAGTACAGCTGTGTAAGTAAAATTACAACAGTAGATGTTCTAATGGATCACCATTGCAGTAGCCATCCCTCCCACCAGTCCTGATGTTTTTGTACTGTGCTACAAGGGTGTGATTATTTTCTTCCTTCTGTATATAAGTTTGTTATTATAGTCTGTTTCCTAGCACATATGCTCAGGAATCTTGCCTCCTTCTAAGCAAAAATTGCTCTGAAGCTTTTAGATCAGAGGCTGGCTGGTGGATTGCATGGAAGGTGCCCAAAGCTAAATTTAAGAAGCTGGTTGGAACAGGTATGGGTAAACCTCTATAGCTTAGGCGACTGCACTGGTGATTCATTAGAACATCTACTGTTATGGTATGTTTACTGACTCAGCTGTAGTTTTTCTTCAGATTGTAACATTTCATTTTTAATTTGACAGGCAAGCAAAAACTGAGGGTGATGCTACTCAATGCTAGAAGTCAATCTCAAAATGCACTCACTCGAGGCACTCCTTAAAATGGTGAACACTGATATCTGTGCAGTGACTGAGACCTGGTTCAAGGCTCCAGAGAGCACACCTGCACTACCAGGCTATAACTCATACCACTCTTTTCGGCCATGGACCGGAACACCAAAGGCGGAGGTGTGTCCATATTCATTAAGGATATCCACACCTCCAGGCTAGTTGCTCAGCATAATGCAGCCGAGGTTATCCAAGTGCAACTAACTCTGGGCAAAACTGCAATCCAAATTGTAGCTTGCTACAGATCACCCACCATGCCTCAGGATTCCCACTCCTCTTTTCTTGATGTACTGGAAAATATTAGGGTTGAACCAAAAACCCTAATAATGGACGATTTCAACTACCCCACCATTAACTGGGAAAACTACTCGTGTACCAACTCCTTCGCTCAACGCTTTCTGGAATTCATAAACTCCAATGCCCTGGATCAACTTATCCACACCCCCACCAGGGGTAACAATATCCTAGATCTAGTCATTACCAATATGAGTGACCGGTGTTCCACACCTGAAGTCAACGCCTCATTGGTCCGATCCGACCATAAGCTAATTACCCTAGATATCCACATCCTACCTCCACCCCCATTAAGGAAACCATGGTAAAAAATTTCTCCAAAGCCAACTTCATGCTTCTTAAGACAGAAGTATTGAACTTCATGACACCCATGCAGATGGACAATACAGTTACGACTACTGAATCCTACACAGTTGCACTTTATAAGCACTTACATGAGTGCATGGATTGTGCTATCCCAAGCAGAACCAAGATGCTATCCTCCAAAAAAAAGGAAGCCAATCTGATGGTCCCCTGCCATAAACAAACTGTACAACAGAAGAAAGAAACTCTTGCAAAAGAGAGTAAAATCCCATGAGTGGAGGAGCTCCCTGGTCAGCCTCAGTAAGAAGCTGTGATCCCTGATAAAATCCTCCAAAGCTAGTTATGAAAACAAAATTGCCACTGATTCTAAAGGCAATCACAAAGCATTCTATAGCTATGTCAAGAATCTCAATGGCAACACTCAGATCTGCTCTGAGTTGCAGCACAATGGCACTAAATATACAGACCCAACTGATATTGCCAATATCCTGGCAGATAAGTTCAGTGCTAACTTTACCTCCCTCACCCCCTAAAGAGCCCATCTCTATACCGGAAGAATGCAAAGTTCTTGTAATCACGGCTGCACAGGTAAAAACCACACTCTCCAAAGTCAGGAACACAGCATCCATGGGACCAGACAACATCCCAGGCTGCGTTCTACATGAACTACAGAACGAACTGGCACCCCACCTAAGTACCATGTTCAATCATAGCCTCACCTCAGGCTTTGTGCCTGCTGAATGGCGCACAGCAATGGTTATCCCACTCCACATGAGGGGAGCCACCACGGACCCCGGGAACTACCGCCCCATTAGCCTGACGAGCTTGGTTTGCAAGGCCATGGAACACATCATCATGGAACTTATAAACAAAAACATTGGTAATCTCCAAACTCTGGATCCCACCCAGTTCGGGTTTGTAAAAGGCAGATCATGTCTCCTAAACCTGACAGACTTCTTTGAAACAGTCACCAAAGCCGTAGACAAGGGTAAGGTGGTTCACACAGCCTATCTAGATCTTGCCAAGGCTTTCGACACCATCCTCCACTCTGGAATTATAGATAGACTCACTAAACTAGGTATAAATTCCTATGTGATAGGTTGCCAACTGGCTCACTGACAGATCCCACACTGTGAAAGTAGCAGACTCCAAATCTGACTTCAGACCAATGACAAGTGGAGTACCACAGGGTTCAGTCCTGGGTCCTCTCCTGTTTGGTATCTACTTCTCTGAAGTACAGGCTAACACAGGAGGTCTTTGGCTAACGAAGTTCGCAGATGGCTGCAAACTAGGAGCCATAATCGAAACTCCTAACGATGTGGACATCCTACAAAAGAGCCTCACTGAGACAGATGCCTGGTGTCAAAGCCATGGCTTCAAGCTCAATGCTAAAAAGTGCACTGCCATCCCCTTTGGTAAAAACTCTGTACCCATGAACTACAACATAGGTGGTAGTATACTTAACACTGAAAGTGTGATAAGAGACCTTGGGACATAGGTAGACAGTAGTCTCTCCTTTGATAATCATATCACCACAGTAGTCAGGAAATCCTTCTATGTGGGAGACCTCATCACAAAAGGTTTCTCATCCAGAAAAAAAGAGGTCATTGTTCCCCTCTACTTATCACTCATTAGACCCATTACAGAGTACAATGCCCCTTTTGGTATGTACCTCACAATACATCTACAACAACTGGAAAGGCCGCAGAAATACCTCACAAAGAGGATTACTGGCCACAAACAGATGCCCTACGCAGACAGTCTCAAAAAACTCCAGCTTTACTCCGTCGCATATCGCCTACTCAGAGGTGATCTCTGCCTAACATACAAAGCTATGTCAAACCCAGAGCTGTTGGACATGCTCCACTTAAAGAAATCCCAATCCTTCCAAGCTACATGCTCTAGGGACCTAAACCTTGTCACCACAATAAACAGAACATGCTGGATTCCTGTCCCAGAGACTTCCCATACTCTGGAATAAACTACCTAGCTATATCAAACAAAGCTCCTCATTAGCACTCTTCAAGAAAAATCTTGATGACTGGATGGGGAATAGGAAATTCACCCCGGGGGTCACCTCTGTGGCTCTGCTTGACAGTGGCACAGGAAAATAATTTTCTTGGGTGGCAAAAGCCAGGGTACCTTTTTGGCTGGGCTTGTATAGGCCCCAGGGCCGATAACCTAGTACCTACCTATGAACATGTTGTGCACCTTGCATCCATATCTCTCAACCTCTTAGTGCAAGAAATATGGACAAAGCCCTACAAAATGGGGGGAGAAAGGCCCAAAAATAGGGCAGACAGATTTTAAATAGTGCTCTTTTAAACTTAGAAAGTTGCTAGAGTAACAGGATTTCTTTTAGCATACATTTTCTGAAGGATTTGAAGTCTGAAACTCAAACGTATGTCATTATTTGGTGACTTCAATCCTCAGATCATCCCACTGATTTGCCAGAAAACTGCAAATGTTATGAGGAACAGACCAAAAATGAACCAAAGATCTGGACATTCTGCAAAAATCTGTAGAGTTGACAGGTATGCTTACATCATGACTACCTTCAATGGCTACTCTTTATCAGTTTGCAGATATAATAGCAGCATGGTATCATCATTCACTTAATTTTCTTATCTTTCTTTGCATTATTTAAATCTACTTATGTTTCCTATCCCCAACTCATATTATTCTCAAGCCTTTAATTCTTTTCACGTCATCATAGTTTTGCAATCTCCCTGTAAGTAGTTCTTAATGTTTCCCAGTTCAAGTACATCAGTTCTAAACTGAAAAGAAGCCTTTTATAGCACAAACACTACTTTTGCAAAGCATGTTGACTCCAAGGTGCCAAGTCCATTTTTTCAGTAAATACGTCAAAATATTCAAAATTTTTCTGTTCCAAAATATATTTTAGTGCACATATATTATTTTTTTCTTAAATGTTTTACCAATGGGCATCTCTGAACCAGTGAATGACTTTCCACATTTGTTCTTGATTTGGTACTTTTTCCGTTAAACCCCTACCACTTCGTGCTGCTGTAAATAAAGGAATGAGCTACTCTTAAGAGCACAAATACTTGTTTCCCATCAAGTACATCATTAAACTGGGAGGCGTGATGATATGCGTTAAATGCCTTCCACTACAGAGACAAATGCCCCCAAAATATAGACAATTTTAAAATGTTGTTATTACAAACTTAGAAAGTTGATAGAACAGCAGGTTTTGCATTAACAATGATTTTCTGAAATGTATGAAATCTGAAACCGTACCACTTTGCATTGCTGTGTTTTGCCGGTATTTCAGTAGCGATTTTACTTAGACTGTTCATTTGTAAGAAGAAACGTTGTCTACGTGGGTGGATTTCTCCATTAAACCCCTACCACTACCAGTTCGCACTGCTGATGGGGCATGGCTGCATGGCACCAGTGGCTATGGAGGAGGAGACATTATGGTTCCGCTTGGCAAGCAAGAGTAAAACAGTGTATAATATGAAGGGGGATTACACAGACAGTATTCCTGTACAGGTTTTCATCTTTAACTGGTGTACTTGCAGTCTTTTTTTAAAGAAAGATAACGCGCGTGTCATATACCATTTGGGGAAATAGATATTGTATTAGAAACAATGCTTGCTGACTCACAGTTGCTTAAGGCTGGCCCACATCTCTTGATACCGGGCAATCTATTGTCGAGGGATCCTTCTGTCCAGCCTGCAGGAGAGAGTTGAATAGTCCAGCCATCAAATTGCCGTTCCATATATGACAGCTTTATGAACTGGCTGTAGTGAGTAAGTAGAGTAAAATAAGTTGGCTTACTGTGGCGATCGGTGTTGTCATGTAGGCATAGGTCATACCCCTCAAGCTCTTAGAGCAAGAAATGTGAACAAAGCCATGAATAATTGGGAGACAAATACCCCCAAAATAGGGACAATTTTAAAATGTTGCTATTACAAACTTAGAAACTTGATAGAACAGCAGGTTTTGTATTAAAAATGATTTTCTGAAAGGTATGAAATCTGAAACCGAAATGGCTGTCATTTTTTTCTAACTTCAATCCTCAATGATTTGACATAAATCCAAATTTTTATGAGAAACATACCAAAAATATGAGATAAAAATGTGAACATTCTTTGAAAATCTAGACAGTTGAGAGGTATGGAGTTATTTGGGACCACACAGCTACCTGTTGAATGAGAATGACACCAGCTGAGTAGGAAGAAGCTCATGCCCAGTCTTAAAAAGTAGAGGAGAATGCCTTGTTCTATTCTGCTTTGTAATCAATGTTGATAAATCCACCCATGTAGACTACGCTTCTTCGTACAAGTGAACGGTCTAAGTAAAATCCGCTACTGAAATACCGCCAAAACACAGCAGCACGAATGGAAAATAGGTTTTTCCTGCATATTTTGATGAAAAAGCTGCTGCATGTATCTTTTGGCATTTTGGAAGATCTCTCGAAATATTCATTCACTTCCCTGTTGCAACTGTTGTTATGAAGAAGCTGTGTTAAACTAAACAAGTATATATTTTCTCATAAAGCTGTAGTTGTAAATCGTATAGCATCCAAGATGTACAGAATAAATAAAATGACACTGAATACAATATTGCTTTTTAGTAGAAAAGCAGAAAAACTGTTGATACTGAAACTAAATCTGCATCTCAGCAGTGCATATGTTTGCAATATTTCAACTAAAACATGCTTTTTCTTATTTGGTCACTAGTTTATTGGGCTCAACCTCCTTCATCTGGTTCAAACATTATGAAAAGGGGAAGGGCATCATCCACTTTTAAATCCAAAGAGATATTACCTAGGACTCTTCTAAGTTGAGAGAAAGACTGGCAGTCAATTTAGTTAGCGATTTACTTCTAGAAAGGGAAAGTGTACTGATCTCAAGCTGGATTCCATGGTCTATGGAAATGTACAACTACTGGCTGAGCTAGTAGAGACAGGTCTGGAAAAGCTGCTCTTCTGAGTTCTACTGCATGTCATCTCTTTGTTTTAAACTAATTAAATGTATTTTCTTCATGTAAGTGTGTGGTTGCTTATATACTTGATTTTATGCAGTGTACTGATTAACTCTATTTCAAGTAAAGTTCATTGCTTAATTCTATTTCAAGTAAACAACTGCAGGTGATGATATATTTATTAGCTTGAGGATATGAATGGTGTAATAATAACTGCAAGCTTCAGCATTTTGAAGAGTTACTGCTTAAACTACTACCATACAGATGTTTAAAAAATGCTTATTTTTAAATTAAACTTTAATTTTGTATTTGGTGCACTAGTGTGGTCTAGTTGGAATCATTACTATAAAACTTACGTTTACACTACTTGGTACCTTTATGAAAGGTACGAAGATTTGTTCTGCCACTGCTGCTTTTTTCCTTTAGGGCTATGCTTTCTTTGCTCGACTTGGACTGTGGAGGTGGAACAGCTGTTCGGTCGGCCTGCAATTCACAACACTGGGCTGCTGCTGAGAGGATGAAGTCTTCGGGGCTTACTGTTATTGCTCTGACTGCTGCCATTGCATGATCTTTCTGCCATTGCTGTTATACACCACCAACCACCATTCCGGAGTGCTGAGAAAAACATCAGGTAGCCAGAGGAGAAGGTTAGTGATAAAAATTTGTACTGTCCTGATTTCTATCTTATATTTTGTCTGTGTCATTGTGAAAGAAATGTATGGCTTTCTACTGGCAAATGGAGGGCTGAAGGGATATGTTTTAAATATTATATCCCCTCAGAAAATACATTCAATTCTAGCAGCTTTTGGTTTGGGGTCTGTTTGTTCCATATTTCTTGTACTAAGAGATTTGTCCATATTTTTGCCTCACAAAATACTCTGTTTCTATAGAATTTGTAGTTTTCTGGCAAATCCCCATGATATAATTTGAATTTGAGATTTCATATTCTTTAGAAAATGCATGCTAACACATATCCTGTTATTCTAGCAAGTACGTTTATAAGAAAAATATTTAAAATGTGAACATTCTTCGAAAATCTAGACAGTTGAGTGGTATGGAGTTATTTGGGACCACACAGCTACCTGTTGAATGAGAATGACACCAGCTGAGTAGGAAGAAGCTCATGCCCAGTCTTAAAAAGTAGAGGAGAATGCCTTGTTCTATTCTGCTTTGTAATCAATGTTGATAAATCCACCCATGTAGACTACGCTTCTTCGTACAAGTGAACGGTCTAAGTAAAATCCGCTACTGAAATACCGCCAAAACACAGCAGCACGAAGTGGTAGGGGTTTAATGGAAAAGAGGTTTTTCCTGCATATTTTGATGAAAAAGCTGCTGCATGTATCTTTTGGCATTTTGGAAGATCTCTAGAAATATTCATTCACTTCCCTGTTGCAACTGTTGTTATGAAGAAGCTGTGTTAAACTAAACGAGTATATATTTTCTCATAAAGCTGTAGTTGTAAATCATATAGCATCCAAGATATACAGAATAAATAAAATGACACTGAATACAATATTGCTTTTTAGTAGAAAGGCAGAAAAACTGTTGATACTGAAACTAAATCTGCATCTCAGCAGTGCATATGTTTGCAATATTTCAACTAAAACATGCTTTTTCTCATTTGGTCACTAGTTTATTGGGCTCAACCTCCTTCATCTGGTTCAAACATTATGAAAAGGGGAAGGGCATCATCCACTTTTAAATCCAAAGAGATATTACCTAGGACTCTTCTAAGTTGAGAGAAAGACTGGCAGTCAATTTAGTTAGCGATTTACTTCTAGAAAGGGAAAGTGTACTGATCTCAAGCTGGATTCCATGGTCTATGGAAATGTACAACTACTGGCTGAGCTAGTAGAGACAGGTCTGGAAAAGCTGCTCTTCAGAGTTCTACTGCATGTCATCTCTTTGTTTTAAACTAATTAAATGTATTTTCTTCATGTAAGTGTGTGGTTGCTTATATACTTGATTTTATGCAGTGTACTGATTAACTCTATTTCAAGTAAAGTTCATTGCTTAATTCTATTTCAAGTAAACAACTGCAGGTGATGATATATTTATTAGCTTGAGGATATGAATGGTGTAATAATAACTGCAAGCTTCAGCATTTTGAAGAGTTACTGCTTAAACTACTACCATACAGATGTTTAAAAAATGCTTATTTTTAAATTAAACTTTAATTTTGTATTTGGTGCACTAGTGTGGTCTAGTTGGAATCATTACTATAAAACTTACGTTTACACTACTTGGTACCTTTATGAAAGGTACGAAGATTTGTTCTGCCACTGCTGCTTTTTTCCTTTAGGGCTATGCTTTCTTTGCTCGACTTGGACTGTGGAGGTGGAACAGCTGTTCGGTCGGACTGCAATTCACAACATTGGGCTGCTGCTGAGAGGATGAAGTCTTCGGGGCTTACTGTTATTGCTCTGACTGCTGCCATTGCATGATCTTTCTGCCATTGCTGTTATACACCACCAACCACCATTCCGGAGTGCTGAGAAAAACATCAGGTAGCCAGAGGAGAAGGTTAGTGATAAAAATTTGCACTGTCCTGATTTCTATCTTATATTTTGTCTGTGTCATTGTGTCATTGTGAAAGAAATGTATGGCTTTCTACTGGCAAATGGAGGGCTGAAGGGATACGTTTTAAATATTATATCCCCTCAGAAAATACATTAAATTCTAGCAGCTTTTGGTTTGGGGTCTGTTTGTTCCATATTTCTTGTACTAAGAGATTTGTCCATATTTTTGCCTCACAAAATACTCTGTTTCTATAGAATTTGTAGTTTTCTGGCAAATCCCCATGATATACATTTGAATTTGAGATTTCATATTCTTTAGAAAATGCATGCTAACACATATCCTGTTATTCTAGCAAGTACGTTTATAAGAAAAATATTTAAAATGTGTCCATCATTATTTTAAGTTTTCTTCAAATTTCTTTTGCTAAATGCAAATGTCCTTAAATGGTGACAGATATTTGTATTTTAGACTTCATATATTTGAGGAAGTGCACACTAAAGCAAAACTGTTAATATAGCTACTTTCTAAGATTATAAGTAGTAATTCACATCTGTCCCCATATAATTAAAGCAAAATTTCTTGTGCTGAGAGGTTGAAAGGTATGGTTATACTGTCTAGATTGTTGGGGAATGCCCAGATGTTTGCCTCATATCTTTTGTTCTGTTTCTCATATACTGTGCGGATTTACAGCAAACCATTGAGGGTTGAAGTCATTAAAAAATAACAGATATATGTGTTTTACACTTCAAATCTTTAAGAAAATGCATGATATAGCAAACTTATTCTAGCAACATCTAGGTTTGTAAGAGCAATATTTAAAATCTGCTCCTGATTTCTAAAGCTGTCTCCAATTATTTTTGGCTTTGTAGAAGTTTAATGATATCAGACCATCATCTAATTACTTAAGGTATGCCTATTTTGTCTCTACATACATCATCCTTTTGCAGAGGGGATTATGATTGCTAAGTTATGTATTTCATCTTGATCATGTTGTCGGCCTGCAGTATGCCTCTGAATGTTTGAACTTTGCTGTAGCACTCTGTGTCCAGGCTTAGTCTCAGCTGGATACCTTTGCATCACATTCATGGGTTTAACAATTGAGGGTCTCAAATTGGCACAATAGTTACTGTTGCTGGTTCAGTATTTGATCCCCAGATTTTAATCTCATTTGAATGCCTTCTGTGTGGGATCTGTATGCACTCCTGTCTGTGCCAGGTTCTCCTGTGTAACAGCTACAGAATTATCACCTGACACAGGAGTTACTGCTACAGCCTTATATTGCTTGGCCTCTACTGTTAATGCTTCGGGAGAAAATTATGCTTTGGGTGGGGTCTGTTTGTCAGGAAATGGCACTATGGAAAGGTGACAATTCTAGCTGAGACCAGAGGGACTTCAGATACCACTGTATCTTTTTCATGTGGAATCTTGCCAGGGGTATCATGAGAATCATAGATGCCATGAGACCCAGAGCCCTGAGGTATTTCCTTGCAGTGACTGAAGTCTGAGTGAAAAAAAAAAGAAACAGATCTAGATATACATCTATTTTTCCTATGAAAGAAAAGCTCTTTATAGCGGAAACCACAGGAACACAATCCTGTGTGAAGGAGCCAAAAGACTTTTGAATGTTTTCTTGGAATCCCAGCTTGTGTAAGAGATCTCTCATCCAAGAGAGAGATTCCTGACCCTTTGAAAAAGACACTGCAAAGATAAGGAAGTTGTCTAAATATGGAAAAAAAATGTGGATACCATGTAACTTGCAATGAGCTACAACTGGAGCCAGATATTTTGTGAACAATGTTGGAGCAGTGGGTAGTCTAAAGGGTAAGACAAAAAAAAGTGAGAAATGGTAAGAAATGCCTGAAGTCTGGATGAATAGGTAT
The DNA here is from genome assembly GCF_019279795.1 of Protopterus annectens. NCBI lineage: Eukaryota > Metazoa > Chordata > Ceratodontiformes > Protopteridae > Protopterus > Protopterus annectens. The sequence goes on from NC_056725.1 coordinate 92,258,381, forward strand.
GTGACAAGTATCTTTTAGATCTAATGTTAGCAAAAAGCTTAAATGGAGAAGGAAGAGTAACAAGTTATGAAGTGACAGCATTTTGAACTTGGGCACTCTAAATATCCAATCAAACCCAGAGGTAACGCTCTTGAAGACAAGAGGGATGGCACACAACAAATGGCACTGTTGAAGCAGCAAACAGTTTTTAATAAATACAGTTTAGTGCTTTCATCCCAAAATAACCAAAGGACTACATCAGCATCAAAGACAAAGAATACATCACTTCCCTTCATACTAATACCTCATGTCATCAATTACACATTTAAAGCTATCTCGCCCATTACTATAAAATAAAGCACACTAGCAAAAAAAATAAATAAAAATTTGTATAAAAATATAAATATAACATGTAATCAACAAATATCAAATACTTGTCAAAACTTTAAAAGTAATAAATTACAATTTTGCTGAAAGAAGTTTCCTCACCAATTGAATAGACAAAAATTCATTAAAACCCAGTGGGCGGTTGGCATTCCCTTGGTTGTTTTAGGAAAAAAGCGCTCAGTTGGTTTGATTGGTTATTTGTCTTGGTTTGTAATGCTCCTTCCATTTGTTTGTGATTAATTTCACAAATAAGTTTAGGGAAAAAATGGTTTCCAAACATTTCCTCTCTTTCTTTCTTTGTCTGGCACCAGAATCATCCTTGAATAACAACGTTTCCCAAACTAGGAAGAAGGAACTGGCTCTATTACCCTCTGAGATGTATTGCAAGACAGAGGGAAATAGATGAATTTGGTCTGGTGGATGAGGAATAATGTGCCATCTGTAACCTTGTTCAATGATCTTCCAACATATTTTTCTGAAACTATCTGCTGCCAAAGAGAGAAATTGAGAGTCTGAAGGCTTTTACTCCAAAGGCAACTTATCTGCCCAGCTATGGAACAGCACAAGACAATCGTCAATATTCAAAAGCCTCCACAGGAGCTCTCCCAAGCTAAAATACTCTGAAAACAGGAAGGGCATAATCCACTTTTAAATCTGCAAAGTAACTTTGGACTATTTTAAGTACCGAGAAAAACTGTTAGTTGAGTCAGTTACTGTCTTACATCACCACTATGCAAGTGTACTGCATTCCTGAGTAGAGCTCAAGCTGGATTTAATGGCTCATGAATATTTGCAATAATTGTTTGAGCTGTAGTTAGTCACTGTACAGACAGGTGCATAAAGATTGTGTAAAAATCTTTATTTTGTAATTTCCTTGTGCCAAGTTTATAGCTGCTTGTATTTTTGATTTTTATAGAGTATACCACTTATTTTTTTTTTTAAGTAAATAAGTTTTTCTTCAGTTCTACATGCTTATAGCTTATGATTTATTTAGGGTATATGTTTTAGAATGGTGTACTAATTATTGCGAGCTTTAGACTTTTGAAAATGTATTGTCAAACATGCTGTTATAGAAATATTTAGTGGTTGGCTTATTTTTGAGGTAAGAAATACCTGTTTTTCATACTATGGTGTGGTCCCCATTTATTTACTTATTGACATTTGATTACTGGGAAAGTCCAACTGGGTAGAAGTCCATTGTCAGCAGAGGCCCAGGGAGAAAAGTAACAAATTATTACAAAACATTTAAAGAACAAGACTTTTACAATCTTCAAAAATAAAACAAAATCATCTGCAGTTTAAAAAATTATAACAAATTAGACATAATAAAAAAACATTGGTTAAAAATCAATACACGGTATATGACAATCATTTAATATTCAGTGAAATTTTAGACGGTTTGCAGTGAAACTAAAGGTAAGTTAGTCTAATACAAATAGGAATTGCAATAGGAAGGGAGGGAAAAACAGGCTTATTATACGACGACTTCCCGTTAATATTCAAAAACGTGCACACTGATTGGTCAGCGTGCACGTTGTAAATCAGAGTTATAGTAATGGAAAAAGGTCCGGTCGCCCGGACTTTTTCCATTACTATAACTCTTTTTTTACAGCAATGAAGAATGCAAGATCTCCATTGCTTCACACTGTCTCGCTATGTTAAACAAGTTTAACATAGCGAGACAGCTTTAAAAAAGCAACAGAGATTCTCCGTTGCTTTTTTAAAAGCTGTCTCGCTATGTTAAACTCCTTTAACGTAGCGAGACAGTTTGTAAAAAGCAACAGAGATCTTGCTTTCTCCGTTGCTTTTTTCAAAACTCTCGCTATGTTAAATGAGTTTAACATAGCGAAACAGCTTTAAAAAAAGCAACAGAGATTCTCTGTTGCTTTTTTTGAAGCTGTCTCGCTATGTTAAACCCATTTAACATAGCGAAACAGTTTGTAAAAAGCAACAGAGATCTTCCTTTTTCCATTGCTTTTGCTCACAGCTCTGATGTACTGCGGAGGCATGCGCATGCGCAGTACATCAGAACTGCTGCAGAATACCAGACAGCTGCTGAAGGGCAGCAAGGAGGCATTATACAATGCCATTATTTAAGAAAAGTAAGTATTTTTTTCTTAAATAATGTCATTGTATAATAGCAATAATCCACTTCTGGGTGTGGGTAATGCTGGATTTACCCATGGTTGGCTTTGTTTGGCCACTCGGTCTTCGCCCTCGTGACCAAACCACACCAACCGTGGGTAAATCCAGCATTACCCACACCCAAGCATGGGTTATTGCTACATTGTTCATTTAAAAAGAAAGTCAGAGAAGAGAATTAGATAGCAGTAAGGAAATAAGTGATGAAGGGAGAGTATGAGGTATAGGGAATGAAAAGATACTTGTTCACATTTAGGGATACAGTTTATCCTGGATTTGAGCAAGAACAGAGACAGATTTTAGCTAGGAAGTCTTTCAGAGTGGTTTTGAAAGATGGGGACAGGGGTATTGACCTGATGGATACAGGTAAGGAGTTTTAAGCCTTAACAACCTTGTATGAGTACAGACAATGCCCAGTAGATTTGCTAGGTTTGTAGACAGACAGGAGTTTTTGGTCACTGAATCGCAATGACCAACTGGGAACATAATTGCGTAAAATGTTTTTAGTGTTGGACAGACAGATGGATGCTGGATAATTTTATAGGTGGTAAGAAGTTGTGTATATGTCAGTTGATGTGGCAGCTCTAACCAATTTAGACTTTTCAGTGTTATACACTGTGAGGTTCTGAAAGGAGTGTGTACTGCAAATTCAGCAACTTTGTTATAGCATTATTCGAGTTTTAATTTTTGTGAAGCCTGGAGGTTAGTAAGGATGGGAGCACCATAAAGAAGAGTGGGGAGGAGATAAGTAGTGGCAGGTTTGGTTTTAGTTGCATCAGTGAGAAAGTTTTTGGCTCTGTAACGCATCCCTAGTTTTTGATGAGTTTTTCTTATGCAATTTTGTATATGCAGATGGACTGTAAGATTATCATCCACTATCACTAATAGTTTGCTATGAGAAGTGACTTCAGTGGTTGAAGATATATAACTATAAAGACTAGGAAGGGGTTGTTGGTATTACAGACATTAACACCCCCCCCTCCCCGGGAAAATATTTTATATAGTGTGTGTTTGTTTGTTTGCAAGAGTCTGAAAAATAATACTGGACAAGATTTAAGAAATGTGCATAATAATCTTTGACTTTTTATTAAGATTTTACCAGAAGGTTCTGGGCTGAATTTGAGCTGGGTGAAATCTAGTGGAGGTGTGAATTATAAAACTATGGTCTGTAGCTATACAATGCAAAAAAAATGTTTTTGGGTGTGTCAGGTGTTGGGTATTAACAGTATGCAGTAAATGCACTCTGATGCAATGGGTAAGTCCAATCTCCCCTTGCATATTATTTGGTACCATTGAAGATGATTTAAAACCAGCACTTTCACATATAAACTGGTGGTAGCTACATTCTCCTTTTGAATATGTCTATTTCCTGAATTAGAAACTACAGCACATGCTTTCAGATATTTTGCCATTTGCAATACAGTCACAAGTGGCAAAACACATAGTTCTTTTTCCAGCAAAGGTGTTGCCCTTCCATTAACTCATAATTTTCCATTACCTGACATTCGTCTCCAGCTTTTGTACTGTCCTTATCAACATTTTACATCATGTTTATCAAGCTATCATAATGCAAACCATCATCTTTTATTTTTTTTAATTCCCACGACAGAAATGACTATCTTTCCAATCAACTCATCAAGAATAGCACAACTCTCTTACTTGGCCTCTATCATAGACTCTTCCTCTGGCCACAATGCAGAGCAGTGGAACTTCCCTAATGCCCCGGACAAATTTCTTCTAGTCAATATTACTACTGCCTCGGGGCTGCTCTAACTATAGACCTGGTCTAGACATCAAACCTTAATAAATAAAATAATAAATAAAAAAAGAAAACCATTTGGTACAATGCAAACCTTAACTACAATGCTTAGTTGAATAAGTTGGAACAAAAACCATCATTGCACATACTTTAATCTTTTCGTATTTATACCACTAACTCCAGAGGAGCTATCATCTCATTGTCTGCCTTGCTATACCAAATCTGCAGCCTATTATGTATGTAACTAAAATACTGCACTGAACTTTTGTGTTCTTCATGACTTCACAAAGCCAACAGAATTGTACTCCAGTGCTCCAGATTCTGACATCTGCCAGTAAACTAGATCAGGTATCATCACTTTCTATGAGCATCAGTTGCGTGGTAATGAAAGATAACTTTTCAGCAAATAAACAAACATCAGTCAGTCTCAAAGAATCATATTTTAGTACTGCTAGGTGCCAACAAAGCACTTTGCTTGGTGACTATCTATACCATTTGTTATGAACCTACTTTCAATGGAGGCCTGTGAAAAAGTTCCTAAATAAAATACAAGTGACTATAATAAAAAAAATTCTTGTTACATGAAAATAACAAATTACCTGTTATGACTGAAACTTGATGTAGTGAGGATTCTACCCAATGTATCTTAACTGGGTATTTGGAATTTCATAATGTGTGATTTCTAATAAATGTTGAAACTCTCTCAAGGCTGTTTATTTATTTAATTAATTTTTAAGTTCCTTAACACTACTTAAGGTGTGATTCATCAGAAACCTAACTCAACTCAACAATAATTTTAGGAATGAAGAATTAAAACATTAAACAAAGCCATCAAGAAGCAATCTGAGAGCCCAGTCTATGGCACACACAATAGCAATAGATAAGGCTGTATCAAATATTTCCTATAAAAAGAAAAAGAGAAGTGCCATTTCTTTCTGATGCAACCTTGTTGCTAGACAACAAATAAGGTTAAATATTTAGTAAAAGTGTTAACTTTTCTGCACATGGCAGGTATGTTGACTGGGGTTTGTAATGAGTGGCAAATGTGGGGTAGAATTTATAACGGAGACAATTGGTTCTCAAGAGAAGAGTAATAAGCTAAGTTAATCCATTAGGGGCTGCTTCAGGGTGAGAATAAAAAGATCTGCACAACTACCTCAGTTAGAATTTAAATTTCCCTAAATGATGTTTATTATAGTCACTGATATGTGTGTGTGTGTGTGTGTGTGTGTGTGTGTGTGTGTGTGTGTGTGTGTGTGTGTGTGTGTGTGTGTGTGTGTGTGTTTCCAGTAAACAAAAAAACAAGTTATATCTGCTGCCTTTTAAAATATAATCATATAGTCCTAACCATTTCACATAATGAAGTAATCGTTACTTCTTCAGTAACAATTGTGACAAGAGATGAATAAGTACAAATATACTTTCCCATTGTTTCTTCTATTTTATCTCTCTAAGCACACACTGTGCCCTCCTCATACAGACATGCTGAATTCCTGAGAAAACAGACAAACAATGTATATTTATAATTTACACATACAGATGGAGTGGATTCAGAAATGGTACACAATAAACATTAGCATCTTATGCTTGGTATTCATCCATACAATGGGGCTCTAAGAAATAGCTAACTGCAAGTGTAACTCTGAAAACAAAATACCACATCTAAAAAACACAAAAGGTATACAGTAATAAGCACATTACTGTGCAGTTCACAATTCAGAAACCTCCCTCTGAATGTTGCAAGATGATCTATGACTCAGCTGCTGAATGGTGCAAGCCACGTAATATCTGCTTTACGGAATGATACAGACTACTATAAACTCAGCAGCCATGTCATATGCCTGAACAAATGGGCACCCTTTATGACATCTGGTACCAAAGGGTACGGAATACAAAAGAAAAAATAATTTACCTCTAGGCAGTGGCATTACTAGTGTATCGCTATTTGTAGTGTATATTAATCATAATTTACATTCATACATATGCTTAGCAAGAGTGTATTGTTTCTCATCTGGGAAACAGACTTAGAGTGCTATAAAAGTAAGGTTGCATCCTGTTTCATCTCAGAGTATATATAGTGTATAAGGTATTAATTTAGTTACATGACAACTATCTACTGATGACAGTTTGGTCAAACCCAAGTGTATGTATGGGCAACCACTGACAGGTGTATAACTTA